>NW_015151332.1:236355-247746 GCF_000732505.1 Cyprinodon variegatus
CACTGATGAATGACTTGCAAACACCTGATTAAGATAATGGCCTCCAAAATGCAACCAATGAAAAGATTTGAAGAAATAATATTGTATTCCTGTTTGCTGATACATGTTTATTTACGTCAGTGGAAGTGACCCAGAGGAGCACAGACCTGAATTACCATGGATTAAAGCTTGAATTAGCATCTTTAAGACTAACTAGCTCAGGTTTGTTGCAGAAAAACAGAGTTGCTAACTTTTGTGGCATAAAATGAGACGCGGATCTGGTGGCAGTACGTATTTTAAACACAGAATAATAAACGGTACCAACTTTGCCTCAATGAAACTTAAGGCAACATACTACATGAACTTACTGCATGTTAGGACTAATGAGCTTCTAATAAGCTATTTGAATCATTTTAAAATAAAATGCTTTCCCTATCTGTCATCTTTTTCATCTTTATCTTGTTAGGAGTTTTATAGATCAGCCAGTCATGCATCTGATTTAAAGGAGTCAGCTGCACAACATGCAGAAATCAAAAACATGTTTATGATTGTCACTGCAAAGCAGCCAGAGCCACTATGCTATAAAGAGACACATCAAAGACAAAACACTGAGAAAAAAAACTCTAAACAATAATAGGAAGCTGCGTATCCACTGACTACTGATAGCTGAGATTTTTGCTCTTATTTTTCCTAAAATCATTTTCCTTCGTTGCAGTTTAGGGCGAAATTATGTCTCTATTCCTCTTTTCAAATAGTCATATTCCACATTAAAGCTGAACCTTCACTCGGATGATGACTATGTATGCCCAAAGCTGATCTAAGCACATCTTTCCTCCTTCAAACTGTTATAAAATGTTCTCCTGTATTAATGAGAGCCTTATGCAAACCGGGTGGGCGTTCTGGAAGATTTCGACATTTCTTTTTGCAGAAATTGGATAAATGCAAGACTTTTAACTTTAGTTAAAAATCTATTATATATGGAAATATATTTATTTTAAATCAAAGTGCATCAATGGTTCACCTGGACAGAGTTGAGCCTGCAGTAGCCGTTGAGGGGAAAGCGGATGACATGCGTTGGATCCTGGTTCCAGCCAGCGTTGACAGAGTTACACATAACGTCCCCAGTCTCAGGGAAGATCTCCTCTATGAGGATCTTCTCTCCGCTCAGGGCGATCCTCTCACCCAGGTCAGGTGTGACCCGGACAACCAGGCAGTCGCAGGGCTGTGCCATTCGCCGCTGTTCTCGCTCCTGCTTCCAGCGCTCCAGCTCCTTGATCATGGGCGTCAGCTGGTAATACCGGGCCTCCTCATACAGCAGGTGGAAATCCTGCACAGACAGAGTAAACACAGAGATTAGTCAGTTACAGTCCTCCTGGCTATATGTGTGACGAAATCACGATTATCTTTCACTATGTTACAGCTCTCCACCAAAGTGAAAAATCCAGCACATATGCAGCAGAATGTAACATTAAACATTTCAACTGAGAGGATAAAAAGTGTGTTTAGGACATGAAGGGATGAGACTCTCCCCTTTATTCCACAAACGAAAGTATGCTTGATCGAAACTGCTTTTAAATTAATCCAGCACCAAAATATCAAACCTGATATCGATACCTGGAAAATATTTTATTTAAACAAGAAACACAAAAAATGTATAACATTTACAATATTATGTTAACATTAACAAAACATGGAACATACTTCCTCAACAGAGTCACATATGCTAGTTTAATAAGCGTCTACATAACTGCTAAATAAGTAACCCAATATTACTCAATTCAACAATGTTTTAAGGCTGTTTGTTCTTTTAATAAGCAAATAATCTAGAAATGTAAAAGTACAGCTAAAGTACGTAAACAGCGCCCGTCTTTAGTATGGATAGTATGTATTTAGTATGCATAGCTAATTACTCTTGTATTAGGATACAGTGTTTTTTGTTTGACAACCCTACTTTGGATTTTCAGAAGTTGTGGAAAATCTTTTTTAGAGTATTTTCCTGTATTTAGCTCCATCTACCAGCTGCACAAAGTAGTCCCAAAACATTATGCCGCCACCACCGGTCTGAGGTGGTATGTAAATTATCACTGATGGGGCTTCACTTGTAACCAAGAAATCTACATAATTGTCTCTTCTGGTCAAAAACTCTCCTTCTTGTTTCCTTTTTAAAGCTCATTTTAAACCGGCTTTCTTTTAAATATAAATTTCTTCTTCCGACTCTTCTCTAAAATCCAAAGTCTACCAAAACATTTGAGCGCTGCAGCTCTGCTACTCTTCTGATAGCTGCTTCTCTGATTAATTGTCTCCTGATCCGCCACATTGGCATACAGTATGTGGAAACCCGTTTGTTGGTAGGTTTGCACAGTCGCTGATCTGTTTGCTGTGTTTTTATTTGCTCTTCTTGGTGCTGACCAAGTCAATAAATTACCAAAAGAGTTCATTTTTTGTGGATCTGTCTCATTAAATGTCAAATATACTGATCTCAATGGTGTGGATACTTTTTATTGAAGCTGTTTGGATGATGAGAGAACTTCTCGGATGCTAAAGGAGGAAATGAAGTTAAAGTGAGAAGATAACCTTAACAGTGTGACAGCATCCTACATCCTCAGCAGAGAAGAACAATAAAATAAGATTGGGGATGGCCTGCGATTAGCAGAGCCGCGCTCCCGGTAAGCAAAGGGTTGCTGCGCTGCAGCTTGCCTCCTCAGCAGCTCTTGGCAGAGCCCTGCTGGCCTTTAGCATGTTTTGGTGAGCTGACTCCAGAAAGGCCATCAGTGGTGCTCTAGCATAAGTGTGATGGTGCATTCCTGTGTGCACAGTCTGCAGCAGATTGCTTGCCTCTCACTCCTGGGCAGGGCTAGCTTGGGGCCATTTTCCCCCGGTGCGCTTGCCTCTAATTTCCCACAAGACCAGATGGTACCATCATTCACCACTACTATAGAAAAAAAGTGGGAGGAGGAAGAAATGTGCAAGTGAACATGAGGACAGTTCTCAGCAAAGAAGGCATTTTAATGGATTCCTCATTTTAGGTGGGGGTGGGAGACATTTAGGGGTATTGGAAGGCATATTGGGGTTCTGCTAATAAAGCTTGTGGCGCAATGTTAAGCTCCTATTAAAACACAATCTAATTAGATTACACCTAAACCCTGCAAATCTTTTGGCTAAACAATCAGTAATTAATCCATTCTGTTCTGATTAGTGTCTCACAAGGAGAAAGAATGACAGCTTAATCCATTTATTGTTTGAGAACTGTCATCCCCTGACATGCAGAGATATTTTCCCTTTGCGACACGGATGTTGTTGCGATGTTGGCTGGAACCGCTGCCTGTTTAGCTTTATGAGCCAAAACAAAACGATGCCGCATAAATCTGCATCCGAATAAAACTTGGAAAACGTGACATACAGTGACAATGCAAATTTGCAGGGATAAACAGATCCAGAGAACATAAGTACGGTGATTTTCGCATCTGGAAACTGAAACCTCTGACTTTTTACCTTACAAGATCAGTCATCTGTCACATCCAGCTGACATTATAGAAGAGATCTTACCAGGGTGTTGGTTTATCATCACAAGTTTGGTTTGGTTTAACGCAAAACCAACATGGTTTTTGACAAATGCAAAACAGATTTCTTTTCCCTTACTTTTAATTGTTTTCTTCTTTTTTTTTTATAAAGGGTAGATTACTGAGATGTAAGACTAATATTAGATTACCTCACCTGACCTGTGGATTTATGTAGAGTTACCACAGACCTTCTGGCTTTTTTTTTCAGTTTTGAACAGGCAAAACTCTGTAGGTTTGCAACATTGCATTCTTCTATCCAAATGAGTCCCAAATGAGATGTTAAAAGCTTGGGATGTCATTTTGTAACCTAAAAGCTTGTTTTACTTCTCCACAGCTCTATCCCTAACCTGGCTCCTTTTAGTCTAAACATTTAATCAATTAGGTTTTAATGTAAACCACTAAATCCTTTATATGACATCTAGATTTTCCCTCTAATATCGAGCACATGTGGAGAATATTTACCGGTAACACAAATTCTTAACAAATATCGACCGATACAGGTTTTTTAAGGCCCTATATAGATAATGAATATTTTAACATCAGTCTAACCGATCCCTGACATGTGCTGACAATATGTTTTGGGCTGATACTTACAGATGATCTTAATTTTTCCTTCCCCCATTTACATGATAAAAATTAAACAATAAAAAAAAAATGTTAAACATTTACAATGGGTATCAAACGGAAGAAGCAGCAAAGAATGTGCTTTAAGTGATTTCAAGGCATGGCTGCTAAATGCACTTACGAATCGTCACGTACAGCGCAGTACCGATACAAGAAAAAACAAAACACAGATATTGGACAAAAATATCAGCCGGTCAATTTATCTCTTCAAATGTTTTTTGGTTAAATGAAAATTATTCAGGTGTACCAGAGGAAGCTATACCTAATATGTAGGCCATCAATGCTTCTATACGTTTACCTTGTAAAACATGAGAACTGAAGTAGACCAATATAACGGTTGGGTCAATAATAACTTAATCCATAATAATTTTTACTTTTTTTGCATTTGCCAATTCTATAATGCATTCATCAGCCACACCTTAAGATCACGTGAGGCAGAGCATTCAGCTCCCGCTATTTTTTGTCCATTATTAATGTTTTCTTTGAACAGTTATTAAATATATCTGCTTTCCTTAAATTGAGACTTCTGCAAAAAAAAATTTTTTTTGTCATTTTTATTAAATAAATTGAGGGGCAGCATTGTGCATTGGTTAGACGGAAGTCAAACTCATCAGTATTGTAATATAAAAAATTATGATTTTCATTGTTGCTCATTTAAATATACTAACAACTGGTGTTCCAACCTCTGCATGGTGATGTTTCGTTTTCTCCAGCTGGACACAGAAACAGAAGATGCAAAAAAAAAAAAAGATATTCAGGAACCCCCCCACCAATCCCTGAAAAAAAAAAAATATGTGACTTTTTACCCCTTAATCTAAACTGTGGCTCCATCTGAGACGTGGGAACGACACCCGAAAGCAGCTCCATCTGTTCTCGGAGTTGACGCAACACATCTTAAACTCAACTTCTAATATTTAGGATTTTTAGATCATGAACGAAGGATGGTGGGTCCGTTTTCTCCCCCTTTTTTCTCCTCTTTTTTCTTCTTTTCTCTCTGCTGGCCTTCTTGCTGCAGCTGACAAAATTCATAGCAAGACGCTCCCCTTCAGGCAGCTCTCTGTATCAAAGTGTTGCTCCTCATCCTTCACAGGTCTGAAGCAATGGATGGATATGTTTTTAACAGGGGTCTGTCTGCGAGGCACTTTAGTCATCCTGAGCAGCGCAGAAAACAACAGAGTAATCCTAAGCGCTGAGGTGAGGATGAGAGGGAGACAAGGCCAACAGCTCTGTCCAGGTTGCTGAAGCTGCTGTTACCGCTGCTAGCTCTACCAGACTATTCATCCCCCAATCCTGTGTCCAGACAGCCCGTTTGAGCTTCAAAATAATGATCCGACCTGATAGCCCGACGGCAAGGCAACATTTCAGGGACGGACACGGGGCATGGACTGATGGATAAAGACAAGAAGAAGAGAAAATGATAGAGGATGTCACCAGCAGGGAGTCAGACTAATAAAGACCTTCTGTGTGTCTTAAATCCAAAAAAAAAAAAAAAAAAAAGACTACAAGCACACAAGTAGAGGCTCACAAGTTGTTGATTAAACAAGCCACTGGGAAAGAAAAATACAACCAATTCTAGTATATTGGAGATCAGTCACAAGAATAAAAACACAAGCTTGAGTCAATACATAAGGAGAAGCCGATTTAAAGGAATAATCTGACACAAACGGAATTAACTCACTCCGCTTTAAAAACATGCCCTCCATATGACTGAGCATTGCTTACACTCTCCTGATTAATTGTACTGAATAATGAGCAGAGGAGAGGATATTAATAGGGAATATTTTGTTCCACTGACACAGGCTGGAAAAAAAAAGAGAAAACTATTTTCCTATTCTGCTCCGACTTTCACATTGATTTAGCAAAACACACTGCGCCTCGGCTGCCAGCAGCAGAAACAGACCCAGGCCTGAGGCGACGGCGAGCCTGATTGTGTTCAGATAAGGACATGCTCAATTCCGCCTCGCACTGTTTGCATTTTTTTCTTCTGCCTTCACACAAATTGAAAGGTATGCAGATCAACAGGGGCTTATGCGAGTGGGTCGTAATGAGTCTAAACAATGAAGCCTAACGCATTCTGGGAAAACGGAGGTGCCTGATTGGACTGTCGGGACTTCACAGAATGAAATGGTGCAGCAGGGGGCAGAGTGAATGCAAAAGGGGGAAAAGTAATCGGCTATGAGTCAAGCAAGTCGTCTGCCAAAATGTGCAGCGCTTTCATGTCCTGTTCCATCGTCTTAGGTTTGACTCTTGTTTCTGCCATACGTGGGGCCCCAGGAGCTTGCCCCTGGCTCTGAGCGGCTGGGCCTCGACTTGTTAGCTTATGGGGAAGGTCATGCAGCTTTAGGTAAAGAAGTGAAAAGAAGAGTCAACCTACAAAATCCAAAAATTAAAAAAAGAAGGATGCATCTACTGGTAGAGATATAATCAATCCATATATGATGATAAAAATATGAGGCGTACACAAATGTTGGGTGAGATGTAATAATTTAAATTACAAAACATTGAAAAAAATCTACTTAGACATTAAAAAAAATTACAGATAGAAAACACGCAAAAAACATAAAATGTTGCACAACTAGATAGGATGTTTTTTTTTAATTATGCAGCAAAATCTTTAAGGTTTTCATTTGATTTTTATATGATAGAGTAAACACGAAAAGAAACCGAGACGTGGTTCACAAGTTTTCACCCTGCTTTACTATGATAACCTAAATAAAATCCTACGTGTTATACATGGTTGATACATGATTTTCACTCAGTGTAAATCTAGCTGTTCTATTAAGGCCTCAGAAGTTTGTTAAACAGCTATAGGATAACAGTTTCGGTGTGTACAACAGAAATCTGGCTTTTAGGGAAAAAGTAAGGAAGAAGTGGTCATTGTTGAAGGTAAGCCTTAAAAAGTCCAGGTTTCTAGGAAGAAACCTGTGCAGGAAGGTGCTCCAGTCGGCTGAAAACCAAGTTAAACATTCTGCCTGACAAGGAAAACATTAGGTCACAGAAAACTAACACTGCTAAGAGTTTATATAAACGTGATGGAGGGAGAAATCCTCCTCACCTCAGCGGTTTCACCTTCCAGCAAGAACACAAAAAAATGTCCTAAAAAAGAGCTACAATGCATCTATTTAAAGCAAAGTATATTCATATGTTAGAGCGGCCTAGTCAAATAACTCTTCTAAATCCAATTTAGATAATAAGATCTTGGAGTAACTGTTTTTGGGAACTTTTTTCCAACCTGATTGAGATTAGACTATTTAGCCAACATCTTGACTAAATATCCCCAGTTGGGTTTTAAATGAAGTGTTGAGCCACAGACTTCTAATGATTGATAGACTTCCAAAACTTTATGTTCCGTCTACTTTAGGATTGCATATGAATAAACTACTTAGTGTTATCAGATAAAACAGAAGTTTATGTTGTTAAAGTGGTCAAAACAATCTTGCAGAGAATTGATTCTTGATTGAAAAACCCCAACTGTTTTTTTTTAACCCATAATTTTTACAAAAATAATTGTAAAAATGATTCTGAAAATTAAAAAGTATGCATTTTTCTTTAATCCCAAAGGCCTTCAACTACTCTAGATTTCCCAGGACAGAGAAACAGACAGAAACACAGAGTGGATAAATACCTTAAAGTCCTCTGGAAGGAGCAGTTTGCTGGTCCTCAGAAAACTCAGGATGTAGCGGAAGATCTCGCCGTCCCGATCTATGAAGTAGTGCTGCTTCAAGCTGTCCAACACGATGGGCTCGGTACCATTGAACAGGCGACTGATCCTGAAAATTGAAACAGACCCACACACATAAGCGCACAAACGTAGACAGCGACACACACAAACACAACCACATAATGGAATGAGCCAGCTCCCTTCAAATGCATGAAACAATTACCCTCCATTTATTTTTCAATTTTATTAGCACTAAGCTTGAAATGCATTAGCATCACAGGTTGAAACAAGGGGCTTAAGGCGCAGTTCCCCCATTCCAGACTTGTTTGAAGTGTCCCTTCTGCAGAGAGATTACAACAACACACACACACACGCGTACGCGACTGCTGGTTGTACTTACAGAAATTAATAGTATGAATGTAGCATTACAGCTCTATTATTTCATCTGTCAGAGGGGTGCAAATGAATCAGGGGTAGGAAACGGGGAAGGGCCATGTGTTAAAATGAGGGAAGCATGTAGAAAAACGATATTCCACTGTTACTGTTTAACTTTCCTATGAATTTAAATGGAGTTTAGAAGCAGCACTCTACTGTATGGGAAGCTGCTTGACTTGCAATTTTGGAAGAGATGGATCCCAAAACATAAACGTCATCTGAGAACCCAACTGAATAAATACATAAATAAAAAATTCAGATCAATATATGCTGTGAATATAAATATTAAGAGCTGTAAATGACAGGAATGCACACCAAATAAAAGTCCCCACAGACAGCAGATGCTTCCTTTAATGGTAACGCTGAATCATTTATTCATGTGACTGTATTTAGAAAACAGCAAAAAAAAAACAAAAAAAAAAAACGGAATTAATAAAAAAAAAAAAAGGTTGTTGGACAAAATCTTTAAATATTCCTAATAAGGAAGTTTAAGAGGGGCTGTAAAAAAGATGAGGTTCTGAGCCATGAAGGTGGAGGTAATAATGAGCCAAATGTTTAAGAAAATACTAAAATAAGGAACCTTAAAGGTTAAAAATAAAACTCATATAAAAATCAGGTGCTAAATATAGGAAAAATATGACCGTCTGCTTATTATAGCAATGCTTTGCTTTTGCCAATAGCAGAAAGGTTTGTCTTTCAATTGTACTAAATTAAACCCAGTAATGGAGCATGGTAGGGGTTTAGATAAGCATATTCTACACCTATAAGTTTGTGTCGTTTGGTTGTTAGAATACGATCTGCATATTTATAAAGGTATGCACACACAAATCATTTTGCACCTTCTTTGTTTGCAAAGTAGTGTGCATGTGCTTTAATACACAGAAAGCATTTTAAGATTTAAGCATAGCAACTTTAGTTTTACTGCTAAGACACTTGTTGCTGGGGAGCATCTTGGTCTCACTGCTATGTGTGATTAGGGGCTTATTTGATGCTGGCTACAGGGGCTCATCAAAGCTAAGAGTAGAAACTGCTATTATCTTTACATTTTCCTCTCACAGTTCTGGCGCCACACCTTGAGATGCCTTTAGACGGATATTCTTCCGCTTCCTGTGGGTTCCACTCTCTCTACTCTAATATTCTCCTCTGAGCCCCTCCGCTTTATCTGTTTGTTCATTTCCAGTTGCAGAAGATCCTAATTTAACTGTTAGGAATCAACGTCTGCTTGGCTTAAATAAACAACATAGAGGATCTGCATCACGTCACAACTTTGACCAATTCATTGCACAGTTGCAGCACCTCACCTCACAAAGAGAAAGCTCTTGGCAGGCAATGCTATCATGTATAAAGTAATACATTTTTAAACATATTAGCAGCTTCAAGATTGGCAGACAAACCTGTGGTGACAAAAGAAATGCTAAAAGCCGTTTAGTCTTTGGAGCTTCCATGCTTCATACTCCACTACCAAAGCACTGGAGCTGGACAAATCAAAATATTAGTTGGTTATTTTTTCTTTTGATTGACTCTGATCTCTAATTATTTCATAATTTAAAGCTTTAGAAATGCTGGTCTGCAGTGGCAGCAATTAAAATCCATTGGGCTTTTTTAGGTTTAGTAAATGCCGGGTTATAGTCTGGGACAAATACTTGGATGCGTAAATTCTGTTTGATCAAACAAGAACCTGTCGGACATGTTTTCTCTGTTATGTGCTTCAGATTTTTGAGGAAAAAAGTCAGGATTGGTCCAAATTGCCATAAACGGCTAATAAGTGCATCTGGGCTAAAAATTAGTCAGGGAACCAATGGAAGTCCAGCGGTGGATGTTTTTAGCCTGAGCTATCTAGTCAAAGTAGCCGCTTGTTTTCTTTAACTCAACTGTTAAGTAAGAGAAAAGATGCTTCTCCCTCCCGTCTTTCCATTCTTTCTCTCCTTCAGTCTGTTTTCTTCTCTCTTTCTTCCTTTCCCTCCTTTTTTCTCGCTCCCTGTCTCCATCCTCTCCCTCGCTCGCTTTCTCTCTGGAAATCGATGCAAAATGCTTTATAAAAAACCAATACTCATCTCCCTGTTTGGCCCGAGGTGTTCCTTTCTCATATGGTCTTGCAATTCTTCCAGCTAGAATTTCACCATACCCCTCCAGGCTAACTCTGTTTTTCATCTCCACTTTTTTCCTTTTTTTACAAAAAGCAATTAAAATGCTGCCTGTTTTTCTTTTTCTTTCCCTTTCCACCACTCCCATACCCTCTTGTCTATTGGTTTCCTCGTTTTTTTTCCTCCCTTTTTGTTAAATCCCTGAATCGGGTTGAGGGGGAGGTAAAAAAAACAGGGTGTGTGATGGGGGTGTTATTAACAGGTAGGTGGTAAGAAAAGGGTGAGGGAGTGGTTCTGTGGAGAAATTAAGAGATGTGATAAACAACAAAAGAAGAGCAGACTGATGAACGGGAAGGATTTGGTTAGGAGAGAAAAGCAGCATCCATGAGGAGATAAACAGAACAAAGAAGAGGGAAGCAGAAGTAATGAAGTGAGAGAAATATAAAACTTTAATAAAAACAAAGATTTAAGGAGAAGGAGGAAGTGTTGGAGCTTTCCGAGCAAAGGAAAGCTCAGATCTCACAAAAGAGCTTTAAACAGAGTCCAGATAATCATCACAGCAGCTCAGTGTCTGAGGGTGTCCTTTGACAGTGTATTAATAACCACCGGTTTCACTCATAGTGTATTAAAAAAATGACACCAACATTGCTCACCTAGTGGAGATAACTTGCTAAAAAAGAAAAACAAATATATTCTGGGGTCTCCAGAAGCTGAGTCTCTTTGATTTGAGATTCAAAACGGCAATTTACACAGTAGGAGGTGGTTCCTGGTTCTGAGTCATTAAGTCCTGAACTGATGGATAAGAACAAGGAGAGTTTGGAATCTAACTAAAAAAATTAGGGATGCACGATATTGGGATTTTGGCCGATATCCGAAATGCCGATATTTTAGAACTCATGTAGCCGATAACCGATATCGATACCGATGTTAAAGCTGGACAAAAATAAGTAGTCATTGAAAATAGCAGTTTTGTTATCCATTTCTGACACTTTGAAAAATAATATACTCAAATATATTTTCATATCCTGATATCAAATTGATTTTTAAA
>NW_015151332.1:248020-261288 GCF_000732505.1 Cyprinodon variegatus
ATGGTGTTTTTAAATGGCAATATATCAGCATATGAAGATATTGGGATGTTTTAATGTATCAATATTTTTTCCCTCGTCTTTAGAAGTTTTTAAGTCTGAAGCAGAAGTAGTAGTATTTTTTTTTTTTTTTTAGACTTTAGAAACTCAGAAGCTGATCAAATATCGGGTTAAATATCGGTGGGGTGGCCGATGTCCGATATTCAGTTTTAAGGCTGATACCGATAGGGGGCCGATTATATCGTGCATCCCTAAAAAAAATGTATGTATTTTACTTTTTAAGGCAGAAGAAAGATTTCCCAAACCTCCTACTATCCCTTAATTCAGGCATTGGTTGAAACATCACACTTTCAGAATCAGAAACATCATCCAAAAATAATTATTCTACACTATAACAACATTAAAACCATATAAGACATTTCCAAAGTAAGTTAGGAATAAAAATGCTAATTTTTACATAATATACACAAATAGAAAATAAACCTTCTATGATTATTTAGATTCTGTGTATCACCAATATGCCAACCAAAGCCTACTCCAGCCAAGATATAATTATCTAAAACATCCTTGAAACAAACTACTAATACATCTGATATAATTATTATTTTTACGAGAATTAAAAACGCATCAATAAAAAATAGATAGTTTGACATTAAAATATGTTTTAAACTGAGACACCGGTATGGCTAAATTATATAATTAAAAAAAATATGAATAATTAAGGACTTATTAATCAGTATATATAGAAAAACTTAAAACTAGATGTTAAAATTGTCACTGCTAATAGAAAAATGTAAAAATATTAACTAAGTACGGAGATAAATGAGTATTTGAAGCACAAGTCAAAGTTTCTGTTCTCTGGCCTTCAAAGCTATTTCTTCGAGTGTTCCACTTAGTCTGCAGAAGGATTTTGACGCTTTGTCCCTTAAACAGAAGAACTACGGAGTTCAGCTTTAAGAACTGAGCTTAAACCTGAACATTGGAAAAGTCAGTTATAGTTTCAGTCTTATTCTTAATGTATTGCCCTTTAAATTGCCAGTATGACCAGCACTCATAAGGAAAAAAATACTACTTTGGTTAAAATCTTCTGATTTCTATTTTTATTCTTTGAATCAAACCTGAAATACTGTAAACACTTCAACCGTTAAGAATTTTCTACCAAAATTAATAATGCGTTTCACCAGGACTGGTGCAGCTTTTAACTGGTTCTTTAGAAACTCTGTTTGGTTTTCCACACCAGAGCCACAGCACAGTTTAGAGCCACATTATCACCTCAATGCAAATGTCTCATCCATGAACATTTAACTTTACAATCATCATCTCAGTATCTCTACAAGCAGGTGTCCAAAGGTCCTCATATTCATTTCACAATCGCAAGCAGCTGATTTCTGATCAACACCATTGCTGCAAAAAGCAGGTAAAAACAGCACTTAGAGCAGAACTTTATAAAGTTACCTGGTTATACCAAACCCTGATAGGGTTTAAAAACAAAAAAAAAAAAGTTTTCCCCATACTTTAGACAAACTCTTTTCCTGAACAGCATTACATTACTTGGATAATTTATGTATCCTGACTATATAAAAGAGATATAAATGTCAAAGTCTAATCAAAAAATGTTTTTTTTTACAGGATATTTAAGTTTATAAAAACATTAGATGTAAAAACAACCCAAGAAATACAGAATAAAGCTACCTGTTTACTGATGCATTAAATACACTAATACACTTGTGTACCTTGGATACAACATTAGTTTATCAAAAACATTAAATATTTGATTGAAAACTATCAATTTCTTGAAATTTTGTTTAGTATCTAAATGCATTTTCAATAATAAATAGTTATTAATATTGGCTTTGTTTTCTTTAGACTTTTAAACCAAACTGTCTTTTGCCAGCTGTAGTACTGGGATCATCCAGTAGAGGGCAAAAGTGAGGAATTAGATCAGATACAAGTGGAAGAACAAAACCTGAAATAAGGTGTGCCACAAATTCGTCATTTTTAAATATGTGTACTTGTGCTTCTGTACTCGTGAAACATCATCAGCCTCCGCCCTAGTAATGTTCCAATTCACAAGAACCGCAGACCGAGAACGGACAAAGTCCCCGGATATTGTTCTCGCCCCTCCCGATTTACCCAGTATGCTTGTCACTACCCAATCCGTCCCGGAAGCACGATCCGTCCTGCGCATGAGCAAACAGATATACACCCGGGTGTCCATAAATAATGTAATTACCGGTATGGTACTAAAATTACTTATTTGTATCCTTAACTCTCTAAAGAATGCTAATGCACATCTTTAAAACATGTTTTATGAGACAATTTTGATGCTTTTTACATTTTCTGCGTTAAACTGCTTGTCTGATGTCATCATCATCAGACATGCTCAGAGCAGTCCGGCAAAATATAATTAAACCATGTTTATCTGCATTTTAGCTGTTTCTTTATTTAGATTACGGACTATATACCATAATGTTAACACGAAAGGAAAACATAAAATGCAAAAAAGACTAGATTTATATCTTAATCCCATTTTAGATCCCATTTCCGGTGCAGATCAGGCAGAGAAGATTGATAAACAGAAATGATTTTAAGGCATTTGTTTTACCAGGAAATACATTATTAAGCTTTAACACATTATATTTTAGTACTATTTTGGGGGATGAAAAACGTCATTTAGGTCTTTTTAACAAAATAAAATCGAGGGTGACCAGGATGTATATCTGGATGCGCAGGACGTAGCGGGCTTCCTGGACGGATCGGATAGTGACGATGCATCAGAGCAGTCTTGACAGCTGTCCCATCATGCACTGCAGCAACAACAGCTGCCAATGGAGCACTCACAGAGCTAAGTTAAAAGTTCTCTTCCTGTTGCCGTTGTTCAATAAAAGTACATTTTAAGATAATTTGAGGTGAGAACAGTATACTTTTTATATGTTTTTTTTATGTATTGTTTTTATTTTTATTTAGTCTGACTTTAGATTTTCAAATTTTTTTTTACTTTGTTTTTAATATTTGTTTGTTAGTTTAGTTGTTGTTTTACAAAAATACTTTCAGTTTTAATTAAGTTTTTTTAGTTTCAGTTAATCGCCTTTGTCTTTTATTTAATACGACTGGGGAAAAAACAAACAAAAAAGCTAAATAGAAATAAAATCCCATAGATCTGCAGTAACACAAATGATCTGACTGCTTTACCTGCATCTGCTGGACCTCACATTATGATAAAGACATAAGCAAAAACTAATTACAATCTTTCTTAAAATTTTGATTGTTTCAATTAAGTTTGTAAACTCTTATTACACTTTCAATTCTAGTATTTGTTAGTTTTTTTTGACAATAATAACCTTGATAATTACCTCATTATAGGCTTGAAATACTTATCCTCCTAAAAATGTGGCGCCTCTGATTACTGTTTTATGGATTCAGGCCACAGATGAAAATTCATACATTATTTCCTACACTAAGATATGCTGCATTCAAATGACAGTGATTTAGTTTGTTTTTTTAGTTTAGTTTTAGATACGCACAACACATCCCACTCTGGTCCACCACTATGGTTGAAAAAATCTAATCCAGGAACCGTGAAACTAAGACTGGAACTTTATATATGGGCATCGTTTGGTTTCATTACTCTGTCTCCAGCTGTCTGGCTAACAGTCAGAGACATGGCAGCAGCAATGGTTTCATGCCAGAGAACATAAATGATTAAGATCAACAATCATAAGAACCAGTTTTTTTTGGACTTATTACATTTTGCATTGAAACACCCAAATGGTTTAAGATCTATTTTTTTAAGTAGAAAAAAAAACATCAACAACAAAGGAAATGCTTTGATTTCTGCTTGAACTTGTGTCAACTTAAGCATTACACTACAGATGGACTTTCCTGCAAAAGCTTTTTTTTTTATGTATAATTTTTTTTTGCCGCTAAAAACTTTTCAGGGAAAAAAAGTCAATTGTTCCTTTCAGAACAGTTTCCACGTCTTGGTAAAATTTCCCCTAATTTCTTTAGCTTCTGTTCAAGTGACTGCTGAGGCTGTCCTCTTGGAGAGCTACAGAGTGCACATCAATGTTTCATGACCCCTGTCCCTTAATATGGCCCACACAGAAGAAGATGGATCTCCGCACATTAGTTACTAGACTAACTTTCTCTTGGCACTCTGCATTATTTAGGGCCCAATCTATTAAAAGTAATCAGCGACTTCAAAAGTCTTTTAGCCCCGCTCGCCCTCGGTTGTCACGTTTTCCCTGCTCCTCCTGCGGTGCCCCGCTCGACCGAACGCGGCTCAGCGCGGCACACATGCTCATGCCAGTGTAATTGTTTTGCTTTCTGCTGTCAGCCATTATCCTAATTCACACAAAAGGGGCCCCTCCTTCCTCTGGCTTCAGTGGAAAGTGGAGCCCTGGGGGCAACTATACGCTGAGGAGGCTGGGAGAGGGAAAGAAACAGTGAGTGTATGCATATGGGTGTGTGTTTGTGTGTGATGCAGAGTGAGAAAGAAACAGAAAGAGACAGATAAAGGGAGTGAGAAGAAGGAGGCAAAGGAACATGTGTGCAAAGGAGAGAAAGAGGAAAGAGCACCAACCAACTTACACTGATATCTAATCTTTACTCCCACTGTAAAAGCTCTGTTTGGATGCTCTGACGTGGTTCTGTGCTGCATTTGAACTTTGTGTGTGTGTGTTAAGGCTTGAATAACTTCTTTGTATGGTGTAAATTTACACCAGTGGAGAAGCACAGAAGCAGAAGCGATAAAGTATCCACTGCATAAACTTGAAGTACTGCTGAAAGTGTACACGGGAAATCATCTTGATGAGGAAAAAAAACGATACTAAACCGGTGTCTGGGCTAAGGTTTTTATATATATATATATATATATATATATATATATATATATATATATATATATATATATATATAGATATACATATATATATTTTTTTACTCTTGTCATATTGCAACAGGATAAAAGCAGAAGCTTTCGGGGGTTTTCTGATAGGAGACTTTCTGAATATCTTAATTTTATCACCAAGGGATTACATGGATGGTTTTTCTTGTAGCCAGTTTTGCAGATGCTCTGGTGCATGTTTACCTTGGCCCACTTGGGACTTAACTGGTGCAGAGCTGAAGACGCTCCACTATAAAATGAATGACACCGTGCATTAGATGCAAAATGTAAGACGAAGTCTTTTCAAATCATTTGAGGTTTCAGACTTATTCTTGTTTGCTTTTAGAGTTACAAGTGGTGATGTCATTGTTTGTAGTAACTAAAAATCAGACAAAATTTCATGATTACAAACATTTCCTGCAAAATGTAAAAAAAACACAGCTGAAAGTGCACGTTTGACTTTTAATCTGCTTTATCAGCTGCAGAGAATCTAAAAAGCTGTGTCCAAACTCACTAAGAACGCGAATACGGATCAACTTCAAGAAAATGTGTCCAGCATTTTCAAATTTTCTAATTATCCATGTAATTATGGTCAAATTTGAAGGCAGGGTCAAAATTTAGTTAAAAATGGCTCCTGTGAGAGAAGCGCATATTTATCTAACCATGTGTTATTTCATTTAATCCATGAGTAAGATAAAATACCAAAGTTGGAGTTCAAGTTGGATAAACTGAAAAGTTTCCTTGCAGAAAGTAATCTTAAATTTCACCCTGTGTTGCAAAGAAATTAAAGGTTAAGACAGGAGAGGGAATATGAATATGGTTAAGTTGACTACATCACTAAAGATTGCACCAAACTGTCTGAAGGCCAACCCAATGATTGAATATTAACAATAATAAAACCAGCCCTAAAATAATGAAAACTTTATATTTAACATGCTCTGCCTGATTATTTTAATACATTTGGTCTAAATTAAAATGTCGCTGCATTGTTTCACCAGTTTTGAGTCGATGAATAGACAGTCTCTGATTGTTAGTCTGCAGATCCAAAACTGAAAAAAGTATATTTTTCTTTATGCCTCATCCCCGAATGCATCAAATGCAAAAGATCCATCATCTTCAGTCTTTAATTTGATCAACAATCACCTCAGAGTTGGATACATTTTTATAGTATGTAACATTTTGATTTACAGTGTTTTCTTACCCCCATTTTTCTTATTCCTTAACCTATAAAACCAAACCTTTTTTTTATGTATGTGCTGTAGTCTAAAAGCAATAACACCTCAAATATAACCAGAATTTGGTATCAGTCAAAAAAAGCCTGATAAGTTCACCTCTGATGTAAATCTGATTCCAATTTTAAAAGTTTCAGAACAATTAAATAACATATTTATTATTTTTTTAAAGGATATTGATAAAATAATTGTATTCCTGATCCCAGATTTAGATAAAATTGAAATCAATGTATTTGGTTTGAAAAGATTGAATGTTTTCCATACTTTAGGGTGGTTGAATTAAATGTGATTTAAAACGTTATAATAAAAATATAATCACTTGCTTATTTTTCTGTATTTCTTGTTTTGTTCAAACCGTGATTAAATCTATTTAACCAGAATAAGTTTATATTAAATGCACCTTTCTTACCTGGAGTCTGGGTACTTGGTGAGGGTCGCCAGGCTGCTGGTGTACATGTGTCCTCCGACGTCGATGTGCACGGGGGCGTTCGCCTTGGTCAGCTGAGCCGGCAGAGGGATCCCCTGAGCGGCCAGGGGAGAGACCGGGGACCGGGTCAGAGACAGCCGTGACATGCTTCTTCCCTCCTGAAAGCAAGTGTAGAGAAAAGCCATGGGAACAAAGGTAAAGGAGGGGCGAAAAAAACAACAACCACACACTACACTTGGATCCTATAGAGGGGAAAAGAAGGTATATCCTTTCTGAATGTTATCAGATCTCTTCCATGTCTGTCTGGTCGCATATTTAGCTTGGAAATTATTGCCACCGTTCTAATTAAGTATGTTTGCATCTTTTCATGCAGCACCGCGGGCTAGGATAGGAGGATGCTTATTAGAGAAGAGGGCTGAGAGAGAGAATGATAGGAAGAGAGAGAGAGAGGGAGGGAGAGAGAAAAGAGGGGTGTGGGTGATGCTAGGTGTCAGCCTCCGGGGGAATAAAATAAACTGCTGCTGCAATATTCTAATTAAAGGTCGCCTTATGTGTTAGACGTGATACGCCAAGACGCACCAACTACCGATCTGAAAAAGAGTCAAGGCGAGAGGGCTGAGGGTAAATTAGGGGGTGCAACTTCACCTAAACTACACACACCACACACATGCATGTACTGCACAAAACTCCAAGGTGATTGCTTGTCACGTGACTGTACTTGCAGGCACAGATTGTGCGTAAAGCGCGCAAGAGCGCGTAAAAGCGCACGCTCCAAACTAGCGGGAGAATGTTTAACTCAATCTATAGAGAATGATAAACCCATGAGATGATTTAACACAAAATAAGGTTGAAGAAGGGATATAATGCAGAGAAGAGAGGGTCTGGGGGTTATGAGGAGCAAGCATGGATTTGATTAACTGATTAAATGCTTTGGAAAAATGTTTCCAATCACTTCGTTACGCCGTCATTTGATTCTGTCCGCGCTTTAAGAGAATCATAACAGGGTGGATGAGAGCATTGGCCGCGTATCCAACCTGTGCATAAATGCTTCACCCATAATTCAGTTTCCGTCACAACTGCGTTCCTGTTTTCTGTGTGGAAAAATTATTTTTATATATTCAGCCCCTTAAGCTTGGTTTTTCAGGTCATATAAGGGATTTGGTGTGTAGATAAGTAGAATTTCTTTGAGGGTTCGGTTGAATTATACAAAAAACAAACACTTATTGTCTAATATATGTAAAGGGAAATAAAACTTATTTAAATCAGCAGAATTGAATAGTTTGCAGTAAAGCAGACCGTCTCTGAACCTTAAAGAGGAGCCACTGGGCTGAGTAAAGAGGCAAGTGGCAAACATTTCAAATCCATGAGAAATAAAAGACAAAAAAGAAGAAGAAAAAAATGGAAAAGCTTGAAAGTTTTCCTCCTGACACATATGGGCCTGTCCCATCCCCGGCATCCCTCTCTCTCTCTCCCCCTCTCCCTCCCCCACCGCACCAGTCCAGCCATTGAACCGACACCGCGCACAGGGAACAAATGGATAATTAGACCCACAATTCTCCATGCACTTCTAATCACGTCACTCAATCTTTGCAGTAATGTTAAAAACTGCCTCCTCTAACTCACACAGCATTTAAGATGTGACAAACACCTCATCAAAGTCAAAGCAGCAACTTTCACAACTCTGACGGATCATCAGTTGGAGATAATGTTATTTAAAAAGCGCACAGATGAAGCTGAAACCATGAAAAGCTTGATGGACACGAAAAGCCTGCGCTCTGCCTTTAATCTCCGAAATGCTCAATATGGCGCCTCATCTTGTCGCACAATTAAAAGCAGAATGCATATAGACGTGTGATATAGGCTACAGACTTGTCAAATCTCTGTTTTGAAATAACAGCAAGATACAAAGCAAGAAAAAAGACATAAAATGTCGCTTTCGGCTCCAGCTGCCTCCGTACAGCTCAGTGCAGACGCAAAGCTCGCGCTCTGGTTTAAAAAAAAGCAAACATTGGATCCATAAATATAATGCTCACCCTACCGTTTCAAACATCGTAAGGAGTCCGGATGAATCCGTGCCGGTGTCAGTCCCAGCTGCTGTCCGCTTTAACCCCCCCCTCCCTTGCTGAAATATTTTGTCCAAAAAACTAAACACGCATCCAGCAGCTCCCCGCACCGAAAGCTGAGCTGCCCTCAATCTTTTTTTAAACACAAATTCCGCACAACTGTCTTTTTTTCTCCTATCAGAGAGGTTTAGATGTGACCGGGGTCGACTGCGCTCAGAGGGGGGGAGTCTCTGTGGCTTTAAAGGCTCTATTTGCTGTCTCGACCTGTCCCCGTCGAGCTGCTTTGTACCAAAGCGCACAGGAAGCTTTCTTACCTTGAACATAGATGAGGATGATCTCCTTCCCCCCTTCACTGCTCTGATTCGGAAACGCGTAAAAATGTGCGCTCTTGTTGGAATCCCGCTCCCGTTTTTCCCTCCTGCCTCTTGTCTGTCTTTTTTTTTTCTCTTTGCCTAAATGAAAACTGCCCCTGTGGTTTGTTATGAGAGGAAAGAAAGCCAATAATCCTTCTCTAAATAACAGAGCAGAGCTAAAAAAGATGATTCTCGCTCCGGGCTGCCCGAGCGCCTCTGGGCCGGGGATTAGGCTACAATTAGCTCAACTCCACTCTCTCGCCTGAGCAATTTTCTCAAGGAAGAGAACGTGATACCCCTCTATACCTCAAATTATGAGTTCACAGATAGAAAAACTTCTCTCTTTTTTTTTTTGGATGGAAAAAGTGGAGCGGCATGAAGTTGTGGTTTAGAAAAAAACGGTAGAAATCCAAACAGGGAAGTGAGTGATTCAAATTTAGATGGAGCAGATTTTAATCATTGTCATTTGGTCTGATGAAATAAGTCCTCAGGCAGTCCAGCTAACAGGAAGGCTTCTCAATCTCCAGCCTGGATGGAAAGTTTAAAACCAAGCGAGCCGCCATATTCCTTAACTCATAACTTGTTGATAATGTCTAAGGTTAAAAAAGGAAATATGTAAAAAACGCAGAGTTATCCTTGAACTGATATCTTTCAGTGTTCCTCCTATCCCCCTTTCACTCTCTCTCTCCCTCTCCTGTCTTAATGTCTGGAGTTGTAACGCCAAATTTCCTGCAGGCCATTAAAATCAAATGACGTCTACGGACATGCATGCATGCTGCTGCAGAAAGCGCCCTCACAGCCTGCCTGCAGCCAAATGCGCCATTTCAATTATAGCGCAGGGCTTAGATGGAGATATCTGCACGCCCCCCCTCCCCTCTCTCTCAAGTGAAAAACTAGGCAGGCAGCCTCCAGACTTTTTTGTATTTTTTAGGGGAAAAGAAGAAGCATGATGATTATTAGTATTTTTTTATTTATTTTTTGTTCTCCAGCACACAGTGACACAGAGCAACTCTGGATCGCTGAAACAAGAAACAAAGGGGGAGGAAGCAGGTACTCACACCTTAGCAGAGGCTTATTTATTTATTTGTGTGTTTGTTTAGCTGAGGGTAAATAACTGTGAATAATTGATGCAGCATTGAGCCCAGTAATTACCCTGTACCAGCTTCATTCCAGAGGTGCTGCTCATTGGTTTCTTGATATTTGGCGCCAACCAGCGTAGAAACTTGTTATTGGTCAACAAGAAGCTTTAAAGAGGTTTGGTCTTCCCACTATTCTTATGAGAGTGTCGCAATTCTAACTTGGTCCAGTTTTCTGCCCACCATGGGTCATCTGAGGTAAATAAATAAAATAAAAAATAAGTTTTTTCTTGCATTTTCTTACTGTCAGGATTTCTTTAAAAATTCATCTGTGAATGTTTTATCTGCACACATTTATTTCTTAACCATATCATTTATTTGTCATTTACTTTTAACATTATTTTATATTCTGGCATAACAGAATTAGAAAATATTTGTCAGATTATATAAGTTTAAAAATAAATTGTGATGTTTTGAGCCAACAATTAGTATTTGCATAGGTATTTTTTTTCCTTTTGCTTGAGTAATTTATTGTATTACTTAATTCTACTCTTACTTTAGTAATACATATTAAAGCAGTGCTACTCCTACTTGAATAACATCTGAACTAGGTTCAGCTGGAAAACTGGTCCTGACTAACAGAAATCATTCTTTCCACTGTTATCATTTGCAGAATGTGGAGTTGATGCAATCAATAATATTTCCCAGAGCTGACTGATGTCTTTCTTTTGTTTTGTTTTGTTTGTTGTTGTTTTTTTTTCGTGTGTGTGTGTGACCTCCTCGATGGTTCATGGATCTGTTTTCCTGTCCACAGCAGAGTTCTTGATTCCATCCAACAAGGTAAAGGGTCCAAGTCCCGAAGCAGCAAAGCAGCACCAGACCATCACACCACCACCGCCATGGTTGACTAATGTTCCTATTTTCAAATGTAGTCAGTTTTACAAAAGAAGTTTTGTCAGCAATAGTTTTCTGCTTGGAAAACACCCATCAAAACAAACTGCTCCCTGTTTTTTTCATTAATTAAACACTGGCATCCTACTCCCCAGTAGAGAAATCCTGTTTGTTTTCTTACATGATTCAATATTTTGGGTATGGATATAAAAGCCAAAAAACTTATTATGAGTTTCAAGCCTGAAAAGAAAGCAAAAGTTGTAAAAATGATGATGTATGCACTTAAAATAGATAAAAAGCCTTCAACTTATTGAATTTATTCAGCACATTGGGTAAAACGTTGTGCGGCCAGAGGGGCTGTAGGGTTGCCAGTAAATGTATGGGTGCCTATAAGCCCCATCCTCCACCTTCACCCCTGCATTATAGCCTGTTTTTTGTTTTTTTGCATAAAATAGCAATTAAATGATACAAATAGGTGATCTTGCTGGTGATATATGACAGCAGCAGTGAAAGGAGTGTGAGCGTTCATCTTTGCTGCAGGCACGCTAACATTTCATATAATTAGAGGGACCTCGGTGTGCCTTGGAGCTCTCCCTCTTCACCCCCTCTGGCTCAGATTTGTTGTTTCCAGAGGTAAAAAACTGGAGGGGAAAACAGATTTTTTTTCTCATTAAAGGAAACATGCCTGGAGTAAGTTCAATTATATGAAGTATGCAGGGATGTTGTAAATTTAAAGATTTAAATAGCTTACAAAGTGGCCCTGGGCCCCATCAGTTAATTTCCTTAATTTATGGATTTTATCAGTGTCTGAGAGGTAGAAGTAGGTCAGCTTGAGTATTTGCACACAGCTCTGTGATTTCAAATTAAAAATCCAAAATAAATGCCCCCCTGACCGTGTCCAGAGGAGAACTAAGGCTTCCTCCACCTTTCCTTAGAATAATGAACAAAGATCTGGAGGTTTTATTTGACCTTTTATTGATGCCTGGTCTCTAGGATGCAGATATAACCATCTTCCTATTGTCACTGGAAAGGTTTGACCCAGTACAATCACACCAGTTCAAATGTTTGCCCTTGTAAACCTGTTATTAATAATACTTTTATTTATAGAGGTCACTACAGTTAAGAACGACTCAAAAACAAGCCAACCCCCTCATAAAGCACATAAAAAAACAAAAAACAAGATAAAAATCAACGTCTCCTGAATCTTCTGTCATCTGCATGTTATGAAGAAAGCTGCAGGTTTTAAAACACTATCATAGAGAAGAAGGGTCATTTTTAATTTTCTTTACTGCGACATGATGCTCTCTTTCAAGGTCTAGTCAAAGTGCAACAAGAAAGGCTTCTAATTAATACCGACCGGGATCCTCATCAACCAATGGGAGCTCCAAGTATTTCGGCCTGTGACCCCAAAAATAGCAAAGCAAACAGTTGGGACTGACTAAAATCACATAGATTTACTTAGGTATATATTAATAATAATAATGAAAAAAAAGGAAATTCATTGAGGGGATTATTAAATAGCAACAGAGTATCTTCAGTCAGAGGGTTCTCCAGGTCCAGTGCAACCCAGACCTCTACAGAAGATGCTTTCTGCTCACAGCTATCAACACCGACAACACCTGTTTAAAAAAATTGTATAAAGTATTTTGAATGAAATTATTAATTGAATAATTTTCTTTTTATATAAATATATCAAAAAATATATATTGTTTTATTCGTCGTATTAAATGTATTTTAAAATATTAATTTGGACATGCAATAATTTGATAGTGAATTTTACAATTTGTTTGGTATATTTAATATCTGAGTCATGGATTAGATAAATAAATACAGTACACGGTATATCTAATTATTTCAGGTACATTTGTTTCTTTAATCAGACACTCACATTTATGTAGTTTATTAGATATTTTGGCCTTTGACACACATCAAATCAAATTCAATTCAGTTTATTTATATAGCACCAAGTCCCAACTGTTATAGTCTTGGTTCTGTTATGCTTCCTTTTGTGTGTTCTGTTTTACTTTGTACCATGTTTTCTAGTTTTAGTGGTTTCATTCTTATTTTGTTGTGTTTTCTGGTTATGTTCAGTTCTCAGGTTTTTATTTTTTTTTTGCCCTCTGCTGCCCTCTTGTGTTCTCCTTTTTTCCTAGCTCCTTTCCTGTTTCTGCGCTGTTCACACCTGCTCCCAATCTGCTCGTGAGCCCTCTCTTTGTTTCAGTGTCCCATAAATACTCTCTCTTTGCAGTTCTCCAGTGCTGGTTCCTCTTCTAACTTCCTCCCACTCCGTCTCTCTGAGCCTTCCTCCTAGTGATAGTATCCCCCCTGATGTCTCCATGGTTTC
>NW_015151332.1:261955-268944 GCF_000732505.1 Cyprinodon variegatus
ACTAATAGATTCTGCAGAGTGGGAGAATAGAGATAGAATGAAGCACATCACCATTATGAAATAACCATCTCTAGACCCCCACTTTAGGAACTCATGTTTTACAGGTTTAAGTCATTGATTTGAATGTAAGGAAAGAAAAGGACACAAACAAACTTAATCAACTAATGACTATCACTGATGGATTATGTTATTTACATTGACAGTTATAAGGTCAACGACTCAAGGTTTTATTGAAAAGTTTTTGACTATTCTGCCACAAAAGGACAACTATTTTTACAGTTACTCTATTAAACCCTGTTGTAAAAAAAAAATCCTTGAAATTTTGTAAAAAAGCAGGCAGCATTTTCAAAAGAATTCCTTGTTGTATGTTAGCTACCATATTGGAAATAAGTGTGTGATGTCAGACAAATATAGAAAAAAAGATACTTCAAGCACTCAGCCAAGAATAACCCATAGAAATCTTTGCTAGTTGGTCTTTTTAGTATCAGACTGTTGCAGGTCTACATACATGGGTAACTTCAAGAAACTTAAAATGAATAAAACAGATTTTCTTTTTTTAAAATCTTCTGTCCTTTAAGACAGATGTCAGTCATCACAGGTTTTGTTTATCCTAAACTCATTATCGTAAATATGGCCATCAAAATCATTTCAGCAGCAGTAAATGTTAACTCTAAGCCACTTTTTTAGTTTTATCTAAATATATGTTAATAATTTATTTGTCACCTACATGTCAAAAATCTGAGAGCAGATGTTTTTTTTCATGTTTGAGCATTTAATAAAATGTTATAAAACCACGTTTTAAAAAAAAGTTAATAACTTAGAATCAGGTCGCCACAATTCATGCATAAAAGGGCTTATATTGATTTCCCCATAATTATGAATCAAGATGTTTAAGCTGCAGCAAGATGCTGCATAAATCCGTCAAAATATCAAAGTCTCTTTCAGACTGCATATGCTAATGAGGTGGATGAATTAATGCATGACCCTATGCCACTAATAACTTTGCCTCTAGGTCCAAAAGCAGGTGCTATTAGTGGTGCTGGCTGCTTAAAGTGGTGCAGAGGACAACACCATGTCTGTCTCTGCTTCCAGCGTTGTTCTTTCAGCAAAGGAAAGCTATAAAGCTGCCCGCCCTCATAGTAGGGAGTATTTTTATATGAATTCTCATTGCTACTGACAACTGAAAAAACTTAGTCACCACAAGATTATGAGATAATCTGTAAAAAAAAAAGCCCCCATGGAAACAGTTTTTATTTTCTCAGTTTAGATAGCACACAAAAAAGGAGTTTTGGAAACTGGAAAAGGATCTGGGATCCCTCTGGTTTCTTCATGTGTACATGAAAGAACAGAGAAACATTTACTGGCACCTTTTAAGATAATCATGATTTATAACACTGTCTATTGATATGTTTTGAACCAACATGCATGCATTTTTTTTTACAAAGTTCTCATTACGGTTGGTGTGTCCCATCTCCACTCTTCACTCAGATGGAGTCTGTTGATAAAAATGCCTTTCCTCCAAATCCTGCTGTTTGTTTCAAATCATGTACTTGTCTATTGCCCCCTGGTGGAGGATGTAAGTAATACACAAGGCAAGTTCCAGTTTCATTCAAAATGTGATGACAGTTTTTATGGGGTTAAAAAATGTTTTAAATGACAAAAAAACAAAAAACAAAATGAAGAACTGATGATGAGAATCCATCTTAGGTCAATGTGTTAGATGCTGTCAGTAGTGAATATTTGAAAGAATTAGATATATTTAGATAAATGTCTTCAAAGCATCCCATTTTATTCTTAAAGTCTAGACCCTTCACTCATTTATTTTTTGAATGAAGCTCTATGGGGTTAAACATTTAGGACATCTGGTAGCTATCTTGAAAACCACTCAAACTAAGTACCTCACATACTGTAGGTGCGTTAAGGCAGAGCCAGCCCTTTAAATTTGAGCATTTTGCAAGAATGTCTTTCAAGCGTATCATATCCGATCAACACTTTTACTTTCCCCTCTGGCGGGTGGAGAAAGTTTGAAAAGAACATTCAGAACTCGCTTTAAGTCATCTGCATGCCTTGTGGATCCCGGTTGCTGTCAATCGTGCCGTTCTTGGAGCCATTTGACATTCTGCTTGATGTTGGTGTGTGTCTGAGGTGCAGCAGCGACACTTATTGTTCATTATTTCAGAGAGAGAGAGATGGAGAAGGAGACAGGGGGAAGAGATGGAGGATGAATGGGGGAGGAAGGGTAATAGGGTGTCAGTTTAATAATAGAACATGCATTGTGTTGCACACAAACACCTAACAAGAACAACGCAGAATTCCCTCAAGAGCTTAAGGCCAGCAATTAAGTTTCCGAAAAAGCGGCAGCCCAAAGAGACTGTTTACTATGTGTATACTTCTGAGAGTTGGTGTTATGACTCAATTCTACTTTAACAGGTTGAACAGGGATGACGCTCAGGCTGTGAGGGTATCCCTTTTGGTGCCTGCAAAGGATTCATTGTGGTGCAGAGTAAACGTTAATCAACAGCGACGTGGAACTCAACACGAAAGCCTGCATCCTTCATGAATAGGACTACATGCGAAGAATATTTGAGAGTCTAATTTAAAAAGGAATATGTAAGTAATCATGGCCATCGAACTTTTAAGCATGTTGTTATCTTATTATCCACCATTTTAAAGTGATTTTATGGGATTTTATTTTGAGGAAATTATGCACTGGAAGAATATATGGCAGGATTATGAACCCTTTTTTCATACAGTATGAACAGGCTGAAACTTCTAAAGAAAAATGCTCAGATTTAGTCAGAAAAGCCTCCATAAAAAAAAAAAAAAATCATAATACCACCACCACCATACATCACTGTTGAGGCAGTGGGATAGATTTGAGGTGCAGCTTTCTGTCCACCCCCAATGTATTTTAATCTAAAACCATTGCAGGTGACCTTCAGCCCTTCTGCTTTTGTATTTTTTTAAACCATTTTGATCAGGTATCCTGGGGCCCAAACTTATAAACCATAATTAACACTGTAATTGGTTTATAGTTCATCTAACGTGTGGGTGCCATTTCAGAAATGAACCAAGTGGATTTTTCCACCTTTCTTGCATAAGACTTTGTCAGAAGCGGAAGTGGCCCTCTCTAGGAATCTGACTCTTCTGAATTGTTCTTGTAGCAGCTAGGCCTCCTCGCCGAGGAGGCTTATGATCAGAAAACTGATCATGGTGAAATACAGGTTGAAGTAGACCAATCCACTCTCTACTGACAGGATCATAGCTTAATCTCTATTCATAATTCTATAGAGAATCAACCCACATAGAGCTAAACTAGTATGAAACAAACAAGAATTGATGTGCACTGTAGTGGACATTAAAATGTGTTGTTTTACCCATTAATAGAAATAAGTTGTGACCTGGACCCTCGCAGAAAAGAATAAAAGAAAAACCTTTTATTGTTCCATTAAATATGCTCATCCTAGATGGTGACCATTTTTAAAAGGGAAAAAAAGGCTACTTGACATTCCCATCCCCCACATAATGAACATAATTGGAAAGCTATCATAGTCCTCTTTAAGGAATATCAAGGCTTATTAGAGTCACCTGTAAAGCATATGGGGATTGTAGAGAAAACTAATGTGTACAAACATTTATTTTTGGGTCTCAGGAGAATATATGCAATATTTTAGGTCAGTGTAACCAGCAAAAAAAAAAATAAAAATAAAAATAGTTTGTGATTATGATGTAACAGTTGGGAAAAAGCAACATTGTAAGTTTTATCATATTTCTCTCACACCAGTTGTTACTTTGAGAGTCATTTAGAAAGATCCATTGTTCCATCTTCTCCTGCTTATTCCGTCCGGGTCTTGGTGGGCCGGTGGCTTTTTCCGACAGTCTATGTGCGAAAGGTGGTGTTCATCCTGGAGGGGTCACCAGTCTGTCGCAGGGCAACAAAGAGACGCAAATCTAAGGCAAATTTAGGGACACAACTCAACCAAACAGTCATGTTTTTGGACTATGGATGGAGAACATGCAAACCCCATGCAGAAAGACCCTGGGTCAGAAATCAAACCAAAACTGTCTTGCTGCAAAGCAACAGTGCTGCAAACTGTTCCACTGTGTAGCTCCATTCAGAGGCATTTACCAGTAATTTATTAAAAAGGTAGCTAAAGCTAAAACAAAAAACAACACAGAACTCAAATCACTTGATATTTCAGAAATGTATTTTGGACCTTGGTTATTTCCAATAAAAACCCTCTGCTGAATAGACAGGAAGCCTGTCTTTAATTTTGGTTAAATAATCCGTTTTGCTGCCATTAAGTTGTCTAAATCACTAATCACAGAATCAGTGGTCAATCTTTGATGAACTTTGATGAATACTTTCATGTTGTCAGGAAACAGAATGTTTATCATCAATTTAGCATTAAGACCATAAACCGTTGCTTTGAATGGATAACATGAATGCAATGCCAATACTGACGACATCTGAGGAACTTAGACAGTCTGTCTTCATCCTCCTGACGATGAGGCCAGTTTGCTCAGCCTCATCTGCTGCTGTTTTCATCACCGCCCATATTTTTTTCAATCAGTAATCCTTTCTGAATTGTTTTATTTATTTTTTTTTTATCTTGAAAAATGTGTTATTCTGCTTCTGGGTTCCAGAGGACCCGGCACCATGCCTTCAATGTGTGAACAGAGGAAAAATGATCTGTTGCTTTGGTTGCTGCTACTATTTGCTTTGCAGTAACAACATGAACAGTGTGATGTCTCCAATCACATCTGGTATGCATCACATACCATTCCTCCCCACTATGCGTGCCTTGGGGGGGAGTCCCTGGCACTGCGGAGCACCCACAGTCCTCATTAGAGTGCATGTGTCACGATGGCATCAACCCGCAGCCTTGACTTACGCTTTATATTTACAGTCATCCATCAGAACATTGTCATCACAACGGTCAAAAGACATGGGTTTAATCTTGAACGGTTGAAGCTGATGTTTGGAAGTCGCAGTACGTACAGCCTCCTCAAGGGCCCTTATTCTGTCTACAGCCATGTTTCTGTGTCCCATAAAGGGGGGGTGGGTTGAACTGGAGTCCCTGTCCTTTTGTTGTGAGCAGAGCTCCCTAACAGCACAGAGGAGGGACAGGGTTTGATGTGTCTTCTGAAGGCCTGCTGCTTTGTCAACACTGTGGCCCCTGCACTGACACTATGGAAGCCAAGTGCCTCAGGGCGACAGCGGAGGGGGTGGGTGTAGAAGGGAAGGGTGGGTCATTGGGAAAAAAAAAAAAAAAAACAGAGTAAGAGAGACTAGAGAGGCGGGGGGGTGCTTGCTAGTGCGGCCAGCGCCCAAGGCTAGTGCAGAGTGCTCTGTGCAGCAGACTGCCTGATAGGGACTGAGGCTGCTGGCTGATGACATTTTATGGTCACAACATGCAATCCCACCAACTTTACTTGGTAAAAATCCAGTTTTCATACACAAAAGATGGACTATTTGTTCTTCTTTGCTTTCTTGTTTCATCCACATACAGAAGGTTTTAGTTTCGCTTTTTTTCAGCATAAACAGAACAGTGGGGGGTGAAGAAGTCTCTCTAAATCATTCTATATGTTCTTAAGTCTCAATGCATTGTTTTCAAATAATTGCTGCTTATTTCTAAATAGAAAATATGTATGCTGCTGAAATTCTTATGCTGTTCAATTACATAAAAACTATGTATATCACATCTGATTGTTCATAAATAAATAATTACAATTGTTGTAAAAAACACATTATAAGCATGTCTTATTTCCAACAAATCATGTTATTATAAAAAAAACCTCAGATTTTTTTCTAAATAATGGACTCCCAAGGCTGTTTAGGTACATGCTCTTCAAACCAAAGTGTTACTTACTCATTTAATTCAATAAGAAATATTTAAAATACTGTTTATTTCTGATTTAAACACCAACAATATCTTAAAAGTTCTAGTTGTGGATAATGAGATTCAATCAATGCAGACGTGCTTTCATCTCTGAAAATAGAAACATTGCTCTTTGTCACAAAGGATCTTGGGGGTCAAAAACAGGTTTGTCTTCAGCCATTTTAAAGGTTCTTTCTTTCCATAAGGTTTTGATGCCGTTTTCTACTCCTCAGCTGTTTTATAAATTTCTCAAACTCTGGAACACTGACAAATCTTTCTACAATATTTTTGCTCCAATGATAAGAAATGTTCACAGAAATGTTTATCATCCTGTATTTGTAGTTTTCACTATCAGTTGTCTATAACTGTTTATTGTAGCTTGCTGCTTTGTCAAATGGACATGTAGAGAGACAGAAAAACCCAACCACTCATTACTATTAGGAATTAGGTGAGACCAGTTGACCTTAGATACATGTTTTCAAGCAGTCAAAGGAAACCAGGGGATTCAGAGAGAACCAACAACCCAGGACCTTCTACCTACTAGCCAGTCGCACAAGCAAGCACCAACAGCATGCAGCATCGATCTTAACCTTAAAGCCTTGGTCATGATGACTCATTTGGTTCAAATGGCTATTTTGAAATGTCCTTGTCATGGAGCATCTTCTCTAAGGCAGTATACATTAACTGAACTGGATCATACTTTATTTGTCCTAGATGTCCAGATCCAGATGAAGCTAATGTCTTTAAAACATAAAAACCTGGATGACTCTTAACTTTCTCCTTCTGAATGCAGACAAAACAGAAGTTATAGTCTTTGGACCAGAGTCTTTGAAAAATATAGCAAGTCACTTCATTTGGATGGGATTAAACTGATTTCAGATAATAAAGTAAAAAAATCTTGGTGTTGTTTTTGATCAGGACCTCTCATTTAAATCCCATATCAAAGAGGTTTCTAGAATTTCCTTTTTTCATCTGAGGAATATTGCAAAAATTAGAAATATCCTGTCCAGGGGTGATGCTGAGAAACTAGGCCATGCATTTGTTACTTCAAGGCTGGACTATTGTAATTCTTTACTATCAGGAAGTCCACAAACTGTAGTTAAAAGC
>NW_015151332.1:269849-272503 GCF_000732505.1 Cyprinodon variegatus
AATCAATTTGACTGGATGATCTGGTTGAACTGTAAAGTGCCTTGAGATGACTTGTGTTGTTAATTGGCGCTATATAAATAAACTGAATGTAATTATGTCTCGTCATCATCACGGGAAAAAGGGGCATTAATGAAATATTTTTGCCATCGTCCTGGTTGACGAAAAACCACTGCTGAGCACGACATCCGGTCTTGCTCAATTTGCTCAATGCCGTCTTGTTGTGCTGTGCTCCGGTATCCGGCAGAAATATATAACAGGTTCAAAGTCCAACACTGAGAAATCAATGCTGAAAAAAGGTTTCATTTTTGAGGCCAAAGACGTCACTAACCTATCAATCACATAATGAATATTTATACAACCATTGGAAATTGACTGACAACCAGTTCTATCAACTTTGGTTTGATTTTCCCTTTCTGTCTGAGTAGCTTGGTGGCCGGAAATCCTTCCCCATGAAAATGCATTTTTACTCAGTCATCATCCACTTAAACTTCTCTCCACTTGCGTTAGTAGCTTGACTCCTCATCCAAGGAATCACGTGGCAGTAGCTTGTGTGTGGCAGTTACCATTGCACCGCTGCGTGTTAAAGATGACTTTTAGTGATCAAACAGTCGTACTGCTTTTAGCTCTTCAAATACAAAACACCCCACAGTTTAGTGGGAGACCATGATCGTCCAACAGTCAGTTTCACTGTAAATATTTTAGTTTATATCACAATTTAAGCAATAAATAAATTGATAAAATACAAAGGGCAAGACTCAGTGCCCTCTATGGTAGTTATGGCCCTTTCCTCAGCTTCAGGCAAACCTCAGCTTAAGTTGATAAACTGAAGACTATGCTTTCTCCTTTTGGAGGTTTTGACAGCAGAATTTCTCATTAACTACAATTCATCCAGATCAGGAAGAAGGAAAAGAAGCCCCTTACCACCATACTACCACTACCATGCTTTACCACTTATGTTACTTGTCAGAAATGTTGGCACATACTTTTTTTATTGGATTTATATTCTGAATATAAATCTGCAAGATCCAAAATCCTTTTTTTCATCTCACTGCATCATAGATAACTGCACATTTAATTGCCTACCTTTCTATTCAAGGAGAATAACTGAGAAACTCTCCGTCTCTCTCTCTCTCTTTGCTCAAGGTTTACTTCACTTTCTTTTTTTTATGGTGGAAGTTCTCCTCTTTGGAAACTTTGTCATCGTCTAATGAACACCGCCACACTGTGCCCTGCTAGTGAGCGAGCTGCTGCAAATTTGTGTCTTGCACCTGCCGTCTGCCAGGCAGCCACAGAGCTGCAGCCGCACCAGCCAGCCTTCAGGCGCTCCTAGATAACTCCTGTCTGATTAGCTCCTTAGGAGGACATTGTTCCAAAAGCAATTCACTCGACTCCCAGTATTAATTTAGTCCCAAGAGAGAGGCCCATCCATCCTAGGTGGGACGGGCCGTGCTCCAGGCCTGCCCTTCGGCCTGCTAATAGCACGGCACCTCCTGGCCTGTCAGTATAAGTGATAGTCTCTGCAACTTTGTTGCCTCCTTGTGTGTTTCTGCTATCAGGCATGGCACCTACTTCCCTCCACTTCCTTCGTTCTTTCTCTTGCCCTCTATCAGCTATGGTTTAGGGCAGGTGTCTTCTCTGTCACTTCCATCACTCACACTGCTTGAAGAAGGGAAGGTGCATCTCTGAACATGATGGGAACAGAGAGATGATTCATTAAAAGCTCACCCTCCCACTCAAAAGGAAGGGGAGAAGGTAACAGTGGTTGAACTTTGGAAAGTTTTTGAGCTGAGAGTGAGAAACCTCACATATTTCTCTTTCTGTAAGAGAAGAAAATATATTAACCGACACAATCTTCAGCATTACAGATATGCAGCGCCTTACAAAGTATTTTCCGCATTTTCTTTTTTACATTTTGTTGCATCATAGCCACAAACCACGTCATATTTTAGTAGATTCAGTCCTCAAGAGCTACTGTTCTTTAACTTTCCGACACATCCTTTCCCCAACAAACCCAGAACCCATTGGCTAAAATCCACCAATAGCTTGACTCTGTAGAAGCTTTGTCTCCATTTCATACAGGCCTGAATAAAAAAAGAGGATGCATCAAAACCTTTTTTGGAGAGTAAGCTCTTAAGGATAATACTTAGGTAATCTCATTATAGATCATAAAGAAACTAATAAAGCAGGAGAGAGGACCCAGTATTCAGGCGAGACGGACAGTGGGATAATTCAAAGGCCTTTATTTAAGATAAACATAGATGGAGCTGCGGATCTGCAGCGGCTGCGCACCGTCCATCATTGGAAACTCTGGTTGAGAAAAACACAGGTAAGTGACCATAATAAGCTGATGGAGGATGATTTTCCATGATCCAGCTGGAGGATGGTTGAGAGGCGGAAAAGAGCAGGATATCAGGAACTATGACACACAATAAACTCACTCTCTCCACTGATTCAAGATAGGAACAGGGCACTCTATAGACAGAAAATAATCAGGAAAACAGGAACTCTAAAAAAACCCTAAAAAACCTCTCTCACCATTGGCCTCCGAGAATGAGAACATGAACTATGACATCAGCAATGGGTCTGAACCATATATAAAGAAACAGGAGAAGGTGGATTGGATGAATGGTAATTGGAAACTGGGCAGAGTTAGG
>NW_015151332.1:273231-275525 GCF_000732505.1 Cyprinodon variegatus
TTTTTATAGTTATATGTTGTAAAAACAATGCGGCGCATGTATGACGTCATCCGCGCATGCAGACTGGATTTTATGTCTAAGTATTGTTGTCAGATTAAAGTTACTTCTGTGACTATTGTGTTTTGTCTTTAATCTAATGAGGAAAACCAACGTATTTTCACCATGCATGTATTTTGGGGTATGTCTTTCCAGGTCTTTTTCTCCATTTGCAACCAAAACTTTCCATAATCATCTGCAAAAAAGCTTAAATTGGGTCAGCTTATTTAAAACATCTGTAACCATCATTTTCTTCCTTGCAACAGATTTTCAAATAGTTTTGTTTTTGTTCTAAGTGCGCAATTGGAAGCAAGTGAATTTCTTCCATTGCTCTATAATAACATTTCAGCTTTTTTAGTTCTAAACATGGTTGGAAGTGACTGTAGTGAGAACTATCACACTAAAAGGATGATGAATCACTTCTGATGGTAATTGGTCACACTAGACTTTCTTTAGGGCTGTCAGATTAAAAGCAGCTCGACACCATGCATGCTTTTTCCAAAAATTTAACACTATTCTCTACTAATCTCAGTTTTTAAATAACAACCAAGATATGTTAATGCATCCTCACTTTTCTAAACACACAACACTTTGGGGTCACATGTGTGAATGTGACTCCTTTTGCAAAGGGAACAGAGTTTGCATCACTGCTCTTGCCACTGGAACACTGAGCTCTTCTTAGGAGAGAGCAGTGCTTAAAAATTAGCTGCAAAAGCTCACACACCTCTGTTCCTATGCCATGAAATGAAGTCCTTAACTATAATGATAAGCTTAGTGTTTTAAGAGGGACAAAAGTGAGTTGGAAATAAAAAAAAAGCAATTTATTTTTTTCTACTAACATTCTCATGACAGCGTCCTACCTTCATCTTCCTGTCCATCAATGTCATCATCCAGATGTTTGCCTCCACTCTCAGTGCGTTTTCATATTAAAAATACATCTGCAATATGCTGTCATTAAACTCGAGGGGAGGTACGACGGTTTAAATACAAGAAAGCAAAGCAGTGCAGCATTTTAAAAGCTCAAATGTTTCAGCGTTTCCTGACAGTTGTGTCAGCTTAGTAGAAATATTGCCTCAAGGTTAAAGAAGCACTCAGCCCACAGTAGCTTGCATGACCTCATTATAGAACCTGTGTTTATTGATTCGACTTCATCAAAGCTGCTGCATAATTTATGTCTATTTCAGTGTGTTGCCTAATTAGAGGACTTTTGTGGATGTTTTAGTGTCAAGATAGCAGACTGACACATGCTGACGGCAAATTGGTTGGAAAAAGTGCTCATTTCGACACTGTGCATACCTTCATGTCAAAGACTCCACATTGCTCCAGGAAAAGCAGTCGCAGTGTTCAGGCTTGTGGCATATCAGATGCAGCACTGCCATCATGTGGCTAAACTTCATATGTTTAAAGAATGGAGAGTGTTGGTCTAGTTTTTAGAGCAGTGGCTTGTGCTCTGAGAAGGTTGAAAGTACCCGGTTTAATCCAGACAGCCTCCACTCTGGGTTCCTGAGCAAGACCCTTAACCCCACACTGCTCTCAGGGCACAACAAGATGGCAGCCCACTGCTCCCCAAGGGGATGGGAGTGAATTTCCCGCTTGCAAGATCAATAAAGTTCAGTTATTTTTTATTATTATTTAAAAATAAGGGACTTCAGGTTTTAACAGCATGCAACCATCTGAAAGGAAAAAGCACCGATTAGTTATTTAGATTAATGCCTGAGAGGAAATGTCATTCTATTAATTAAATCCATTAGGTTTTACATGTTTAAACAGTGAGAGAAATTGTAAGGTGAGAGAATTTTCTTCAATATTTTATTATAATAGACACATGCTGCATGAAAAAAAATGCAAACAAAGCATAATCATAATTACAAGGATAAAGCTTTTTAGCTAAAATGCAACACTTAAGGGTTTATATTTACCATGAGCTTTATAAGGTTGGGGGAAAAAAAAAAAGTGTTTATCCCAGCACATGTTAGAAGGTTGGATGTATTAGGTGACATTGTTGTTATATAAGGGTACTTAAGTATTATCAGCGCATTTTATTATTTCATTTACAAACACCACACTGCTTTGGTGTTATAACTTTACTCCCTTTTATTTTTGCAGTTTTATATATTCTTCTATTTTATGATATGGTGTGCTGTTTCACTGGAGAGCTAAGGCCTTGATTTTGACACATACGGTTAGCTGGTAAAATAGAAAAATAGACAAATGCACGCTCCAGATACAAACATCTATCTATATATATATATATATAT
>NW_015151332.1:276901-312792 GCF_000732505.1 Cyprinodon variegatus
AAATAACATAGTTATGTATAATATATTACATTTCTGACTGTATATCCCTGTAATTATTACACACTTTAGCTTTAAAAGGAGCTCAGGTCACATGAGCCATTCAGTGATGGATCTGACCCTCTTAAGATACACAGGACACTTTTTCTAGAAGCAGCCTGCATGAAGCATCGATATATGCACCATATATCGATGCACAAGTGGTGCGTTCTGCGCTGAAAAATCATACTGGTAAAAAGTTACACAGCACTGCTTTAAATAAATATTTGACATGCTTTCGTTTTCCAACATGACAAGATTTCCTGCAAAAACAAAGGGATCTAAAAATTTCAACAAGAAAGATATTCCTGGTTTAGGTCTTTGGCTGGAATACAATCAAGAGTGAGAAGAGATTATCCTTCAACTCCTTATATACACATTACTCATCTTGCAGCAACATGGGCCAACCGAGCCACCAGCAAAGATCCTTTCTGTGACAGGAAGCTCACTAACATCAGAAAAACAGCAAAAAACCCAGAGACCCTAACACTTATGTTACAACCCTGTTTAAAGTCAACGTCTAAATGTAGGTTGGTTAGATCAGCATGTTGGTGATTTTACAAAGATGCAGAAAATGCAGGGAAAGCAGGAGAGTTTCTGCCTATTTTGTCTACAGTACACATTTGTATCTGCGCCTGGTTGTATTTTTGTGATGGAGAGCTGTCGTCAGAGAATCAGCAGGAACCTGTCATCCGCCAAGTTAATGCTGTCTCCAAGGCAAACATGAAGATTAGCTGAGGAAGTCTGCACAAAAATGCTTAAAAAATAGAGCCAAGTCTTTTTCGACAGTCCTGACAACCGAGGCAAGGTTGTTTATCACTTTGGGAAAATGTATGGTTGCTTCTGTTGTACGTCTGCTCTGGGCCCTTAAGCTGATTTAGCTATACAAGCAGGCTCTCTTCAAAGCATGTCAAGATTTTCCATGCACACTAATGAGGTAAATGGATGGCTTTTGTTTAACTGCAGTTTTAGCTTTGCCCAAAGTGCTCTTATGACTTTGCACAATACCACTGCTGAAATTGGCCTGAAGCATTTTAATCAGATTTCTAACTCTACAGTCTGATCAATTTGTGGTGCAATATTCATCTACCACACAAGTACAAACATGATCTCATATTCATAGAAGCAGGAAAATGCCTGCTCAACAACAAAGGCGAGAACGCTGCTGTTTGTCCTCCTGGAACAATAGCATCTTACAAGATGAAATGGTTGAGTGATTGAAAAAAAAAATGTTGCTGCTTCTGCCACAGAGAGAGATGTTACTTTTTTTCACAAAAGCTAATAAAAGATGTGAGACTCACGAACATGATTGTTCATTCAGGGACCATAAAGTACCGACTCTGATCTAATCACGGAATGGAAATGAAACAAATCCTTTGCCTCTGGACCAGGCAGGCAGCAGCTACGTGACGGTAGAATAAAGACAGCGATTTAAAATCACTTATATTTCGGAATGAAAAGTTGTTCTTGTAGACATTAAAATATAAATCTGTGAGATGATGCGAACACCTTCAGTAAGAATTTATTTCCACTTTGATTCTTCTATACCAAACAATCATTTCGAGCAGGTTGCAGGACCTCAGGCATGTGCTGGTGTGAATATTTACCAGCAACAAAATTATTTGACAGGAACCAAAGTTAGGGAAATATATGGGCCAAATAATGCATGAACTGACAGAGGAGTCAAAGGCAGGTAGACTTTCAAACATCCCTGTAGGATTAATTAACAATCAAGATGGATATTTGTTCCAGTTAGTGTTTGCAAGTCTGTTTGTGACAGGATACTTTAATTTAAGTTCAAATTAGTTTATTTTATAGCATTGATTCACAATGCTATCAATGCAAATCATGCTATTTAGATTGATTTAGATGTTTGTCGTCTAAAGAAAACCCATCAGACTGTACTGCATTATTGACTTGCAGCATTCACTCCTGGATGTACTGACACTGAGAAGTTACTTGCATTGTGTCCTTGACTTTGCAGCAATCCATCATACTGAGCATGCATTTGCTCTTTTTAATACAATAGTAAATTACAATAATTAATTAATATAAATTCTTTAAGGAGTTTATTGTTTCAAATCAAACTATTTTCTGGAGATAAAATATTTTGACATATACAGTCTGGTTCAGGTTCAGTCATGTCTTGGAGATCAATAATTGCATTATTGGAGCTAGATTAGGCATTTCACACACAAGAGACCAGTGTCCTAACACCCCTGATCTAAACATTACAATAAATAAATAAATAAATATTAATAATAATAGGTTCCATTTCAATTCATGTGTATATTACAACAAAAAATAAAATAAAATCAGAGGATATTAATATTCTATACAATTCTCTATTAACTTTGAACATGCAGTTCAACGTGAAAAACTCAAAAGAAAGAAGGCAATTAGAAGAGTTTTATTGAAGCAATATTTTAAGGCTTTGACACTCATGTCTTGGTGACAAACATTAACAATGAATTTTACTTACATTATCTGCATGAGCTGCTGAATGACAACATGGATGAAGGAACCTGGCCTGAAACTGTTTGTGCAACAGGGATGGAGAGAAGATAGATGCCATCTGGACAAATCTCAGGTTCGTATGAACCTCCATGATGAGCAAGGATGAAGCATAAGTGGAGAGAAAAAATAACTCCCCTTGGGATCATATATTTCTGGCAGAACCAGGCTCAACATGATGGTCTTCTGCTGGCTGGGGTTGCCTTGTGAGAGCAGTATGAGTCCATGGAATTACAAGCATAGAGAAGGTACCAGGTTCACCTGTGTACCAGGTTCAGCTGTTGATGTGAAGGTCTTTAAAGCTGAACTCTGGATGCTGATTGGATTATGAGAAGCTGCGATTGTCAGGGTTTGGTTGACGTTAGAGGACCCAAATGCAGAGGCAGGGAGGCAGGGGTGAGTTTCTTAAAGATTTTATTTAATAGACACAGGTAACAATCCAAATCCAAAAATCCAAATTAAAAATGTAAAACAAACCAGAACAATGGAGACATCAGGGGAAAAAATCACAAGGAGCCAGGGTAAGACGAGGTAAGACGACGTAAGACAAGGAACTAGCGATGAGGAACTGCACAATGAGAGTATTTATGGTAGACTGAACAAAGAGAGGATTAACGAGCAGATTGGGAGCAGGTGTGAAGAGAGCAGTCTAGGAAGGAGCTAGGGAAAAGGAGACCAACACAAGAGGGCAACAGAGGGCAACAAATAAAAACCTAAGAACTCGAATATATCCAGAAAATACAACAAAATAGGAATTAAACCAATAAAACTAGACAACATAGAGCAAAGTAAAACATAACAGAACCAAGACCGTGACCACGATTAAATGCTTAACAGCTGTTTCACAGACGGATGAGCCGCTGATTGCATGAGGGTAAGTAATCCAGTTAAGGTCAACTTCTGCCTACAGGCTTCATTTATCAAGGTGTCAGCAGCAACTAATTAATAGTTAACAAACTGTTAATCATTTATGGAACACAAACCTTCTCAGACAAGTTTCAACCCCAAAATAAAATGAAATAAAAGTAAAACTGACATTTAAAAAAAAACTTTAAATTTTTTAGTGAGATGGTAAAAATGGAAAAAAAACAGACAAAAAAAAATAAAAAACTAAAACACACAGCTCCTGGAATCGTTTTGAAAACATATAAAAATAAATGTGCGCCCAAACCCTCATGTGGGCTTTATGCTCTGGGGAGACTAGTCTGACATTTTAGCTTCTGTGGCAAAATATTTTGACACAACTACAATAAAAATGACCTCAGCAGGGTGATTTATTCTAAAACGGACAAACATCAGATGGAGGTTTATTTACAGAAAAGGTTTGGATTAAAGGGTCTGCATTTTAGGAAGCATATAGATATATAAACAGCATAAGTACTGCATAAGTGGAAACATAACAGATCAAATCATAGCTTTCCTGAATTTTAGATAATAGCTCATAGTTCTCATGGACATAATGAACTGTTTAAGACGGTTGACAGAAGTTACGTCTCGCCCTTTTGGTTTGTAAACCTCAACTCACCCAATCTAATTTTTTCAGATAACCTAGAAAGATTTTTCAGTCAAGAAGGGAGGATTTTTTTAAAAGTCCCTTCTTTTGAAGGCAGAAAAGAGGAAACCAGCTATAGATCTGTCATCTTGTTTTGGACAAAAACTATTAATGTGATCCTGGAGCCCAATGGGGATTCTGTGATCCTAAAACAAATCTAAGATATACACTAACCGGCCACTTTATTAGGTACACCTGTCCAACTGCTCGTTAACACTTAATTTCTAAGCAGCCAATCACATGGCGCCAACTCAGTGCATTTAGGCATGTAGACATGGTCAAGACAATCTCCTGCAGTTCAAACCGAGCATCAGTATGGGGAAGAAAGGTGATTTGAGTGACTTTGAACGTGGCATGATTGTTGGTGCCAGAAGGGCTGGTCTGAGTATTTCAGAAACTGCTGATCTACTGGGATTTTCACGCACAACCATCTCTAGGGTTTACAGAGAATGGTCCGAAAAAGAAAAAACATCCAGTGAGCGGCAGTTCTGTGGGCGGAAATGCCTTGTTGATGCCAGAGGTCAGAGGAGAATGGCCAGACTGGTTGGAGCTGATAGAAGGGCAACAGTGACTCAAATAACCACCCGTCACAACCAAGGTGGGCAGAAGAGCATCTCTGAACGCACAGTACGTCAAACTTTGAGGCAGATGGGCTACAGCAGCAGAAGACCACACCGGGTGCCACTCCTTTCAGCTAAGAACAGGAAACTGAGGCTACAATTTGCACAAGCTCATGGAAATTGGACAATAGAAGATTGGAAAAACGTTGCCTGGTCTGATGAGTCTCGATTTCTGCTGCGACATTCGGATGGTAGGGTCAGAATTTGGCGTCTACAACATGAAAGCATGGATCCATCCTGCCTTGTATCAACGGTTCAGGCTGGTGGTGGTGGTGTCATGGTGTGGGGAATATTTTCTTGGCACTCTTTGGGCCCCTTGGTACCAATTGAGCATCGTTGCAACGCCACAGCCTACCTGAGTATTGTTGCTGACCATGTCCATCCCTTTATGACCACAATGTACCCAACTTCTGATGGCTACTTTCAGCAGGATAATGCGCCATGTCATAAAGCTGGAATCATCTCAGACTGGTTTCTTGAACATGACAATGAGTTCACTGTACTCAAATGGCCTCCACAGTCACCAGATCTCAATCCAATAGAGCATCTTTGGGATGTGGTGGAACGGGAGATTCGCATCATGGATGTGCAGCCGACAAATCTGCGGCAACTGTGTGATGCCATCATGTCAATATGGACCAAACTCCCTGAGGAATGCTTCCAGCACCTTGTTGAATCTATGCCACCAAGAATTGAGGCAGTTCTGAAGGCAAAAGGGGGTCCAACCCGTTACTAGCATGGGGTACCTAATAAAGTGGCCGGTGAGTGTATCTCTAATGCCGTCATGTTAGCAGAAGGAGAAAATTAACACAGGAGTTTGGAAAGTTTTAGAACTTCCTTCCAGGTTGTGTGGAGGTTTTGGAGGACTCAAATGCAGAGATGGAAGGAGGCAGAGAGGAGTTTTTGCTGATTTAATGGTTCCAAGGGTATCAGAAGCAAAGTCCAAAAGCAAAAAAGAAACAGAAAACCAAAAAAGCAAGAGATGTCAGGGAAAACACACACAAGGAACAAAGAATTGACGAGGAAACTGCAAAAAAAGGAGAATAAATGGGAGACTGAACAAAGACTGGGCTAATCAGCAGACGCAGAGCAGGTGTGGATGGAAGAATCTAGAAAGGAGCTTAGAAAAGGAGAATGACACAGAGGGTGAACAAGAAATACATAAGAACTCAAATATAACAAGAAAACATCACAACATGTAAATAAAACCAATGAAACTAAAAAAAGAATATAGAACCAAAACCATGACCCGTCCATTGATCTTTAATGTGCTATTATTGTTTACTTTAAAACCTATGTTAAAAGTATGGCTTTAAAAAACATTAAGTGGAAAGAGAAGGTAAACAGAACTTGAGCATGAACCAAACATCAATTTTCAGTGAGGCTGATGCTAATCTAATTTCATTTTTACAAATTTGTGTTTCTGGAAGGCAGCAGAATCCAATTCCCTGTTCTGCTCCATGTGCTCACTTCCAGCTCAGTCAAAAATGATTTAAAATTATAATCAACACTGTAAGGATTCAGTTCACCCTTGTGACAGAAAGTAGATGACTTCCTTAAAAAATAAATAAAGCTGCCATCCTGTTAACTATAGTTTTGTACATTTCCATAGGGAAAAAACACACAAAAAATTGTCATATGAATTTATATTTTGTGATTCATGAAAGTAAAACGCTAATGAAAGATTTTTGGACAGAAGATGTAAATGCTTAATTCTTTTTTTCCCTCTGCTTTGATCTTCACTGATTCGCCCTTGAAGCAGCTAGTTTTTCATTTGTATTCCCCCTCTGGCCTACCTTCTTATGCCAATTTATGAAAGCATATTCCTTTTGGGGATGTATTTGGTTTTTCTTATGTATTCTTTCTTAAAAAATATATAAAGGTTTAAAAAGTAATCATGGAGTACGGATCATTGTTTCCATCCTGGCTATGGAACTGTCAATCGGATTCTCACCAAACAGGAAGTCCCACCCGGGTCAAACGAGCTGGATTGTTCAGGTTGTCCAGTTCACATGAGATTTGTGGATATGGACGAGTTTTTTTATTCCGTCAATCGGAGCATTTTGAGGGAGGGCGTTTGAGAGTATGAGCCCTTCGTGAAGGTTGTAAGTGATTGTTGCTTAACCAAACCAGGAGCTACATCTGCAGTTATGGCACGTTTTAGTTTGTTTATAATAAGAGCGTAGGAATCAGGTGCATCCTGGACGGAAAATGTGGGAGGGATCTACAGCTTTTCCATTATTGATGCAAGCAAAGAAAAGGTTTTGCAAATGTAAATAAAAGAAAATGTAATCAAGAAATGAAACGTTGAAAAACGTAACCAATAAATCTTTTTTTAGAATAACTTTGCGGTTTTCACAAACTTTTTTTTTTTTTTTCAAATTTCCTTTTGAAAAATATGTATTTTCAAAATTCTTTTTATCGAACGTGGGACACAATTCACTCCATTCACCTACTGGATTCCCTATACCTCAACATGTATAGGTGCTGGAAAAACTTGTTTTACTTCTTACGCTACCTGTGACCCCACCTTGGGTAAGCAAAGGACAGCAGATGGACGTATGCAACTATAACCTATACTCTGTTTTCTGATTTCTTAGTAGAAATTCTTGTTTTTGTCTGAGGCTGGCATTAAGGTCCTCATATCTATTAAAGACACTGTCTATTAGACGTAATGCCTACAAACTAAAGTTTACTTTAGTCAAAACCTACAAGGGGAGGAAAAATGAACAGAAAACAACAAGTTTGCTAAAAGACAGTTTTATTAGTAGACACTCATCAGCCAGAAATAACCACCTGAAAAAGGGTCTTCCTGAAATACACCATTAGATAGGCAGTGTAAAAATAAGGCAAAGGGCTTAAGATAATCTGTGTAACACATTTGCACCAAGAATAGGTTATACATTCACTTGTTACTGTAGTTATGCTCATGATACATTTCTTCCCACTTCCCAATAACACAACAGTACAGCAATACTCCTCATAATGCAGTAACTGCTTTGGCAACAGCTTAGCACAAATGATAAGAGTTCGAGCAAAACCTCAACAGTAGGTAGAAATTAGTAATAAACCAAACTCTATTTCTACTACTGTTCCAGCAAAACCCATTTATTTATTGTAACATATTATCAACTGTGTAGCATAGTTTATTATGCATTGTAATTTTGCTGAAATCCACAATGAAATAAAGATCTTTACTAACCATTTGCCAACATGAAACATACTTGGGGGAGCAGAAGCACAAAGCAGAACAATTTCTTTTATTCCTTTTCTTCAAAGGAATAAAAAGATAAATATTTTTTTCCTTTCATAATATACCAAATTGTCGTCTTGAAAATGCTGTGTTGGAGCCGTTATTTCTTCATTATTTTAACCAGGAAGCTAAAACTAAAGTGTTTTGATGTTCTTTGTAATTCTCCAAACCTCAAACACCTTTCAGCTACAAGTCAGTGAATGTTCACGGGAAACCAGTGTTTCAGATTCTTCGTTTTAAAGCCATGCCTTTAATCAACAGTATTTAACAACTGTTTACAAAGTGCGATTATGCGTGATTTTGTTAGTGCATTTCGTTAAGTAGCATCAGTTTGAGACAAGAAACAACAACTAAATAAAGTAAGACTAATGCTGCGTTCTGTTTGTCTAACAAGTCAGAGCTTAGATATGGGAATGATGTCACACTGTAGGGGTGCTAGCAATACAAGACTAGAACAATGGATTTCTCCCCATTTTATGCATTTAGAGAGTAAAAGCAACACCTTCTCTAAAAGCTATTTTCACAGCACCATATGTGCCACTTGGTTAATAAGATACAACAAATAGTACTAGCAGATTTCACAGCGTCTTACATGAGGGGCAGCTGGTTAAGATACTGAAGCTATAGGTTTCTTGACAAATTCGCAGCTCCACATCAAGGGGGCGTGCTTGTCCTGTTTCCAAAACAGAACTCTGGAAATCTGACTTTTCAGTCCAAACAGAACGTCCTGAAAGTAAAAATGTCCTTCAGTCCCATACAACACCCCATGCCCCCCAAACACACACCCGAAGAAAAAAATTGGAGTTAGAAAATGACTGGAGCTGAGATGTGTTATGTGGTGGAATGAAGCTCATCATACATCAGAGATACAGATTCAAAGAGCTTATTTCCAAACTTTTACATATCCCTTTTTTTTTTTCTTTTTTACTGAATATGATTCTATTTGATGTTGGCAGTTTATTGTGTGCATTTCCACTGTGGGACAAAACCAGGATGCCCACTGATGCCGAGAGGGTCCTACATTAGTGTGGCGTCTTCTTGGCACACAGACTTTTGTTCACTTTAATGAGAGATCAGATTACTTCATAGCCATTGCAGTAACTTTGAATGAAAATGTGGGGACATATGTAACTAAAAGGCATTTTGAATTAGACTGCGTTTAAGGGGAGAGGAAACAAGTTCACCTACCGAAATTAAGAACCAAAAGTTTTCAGTAAAAAATACTACAACTGATGATTTTGTCACAGTGATCATCCTTTACAGCTTACATAGAATCACTCTATAGCTTATATAAAGCTAATACCAAAAGTTAAACTATGAAGCTGTGTCCCACACTGCAAAAACTGTTTATCTAACCAACTATTACTATTTTATATCTAGCAAAAACGTTTTTTTCACCTTCTTTTGAGATTGAGATACAAAGCGAGAAGTTCTGTTAGATTATCAATCTTTATTTTAAAAGATTCTACTCAATATAAGTGCAATAATTTCTGCTAATGCATTAAGACAATTACCCTTATAAAGACTTCTTGTTTTGATAATATTAACATGATTTCCAGAAGTCTCGCTGCACTGTCAGATTATTGCACTTATTTCGAGTATAATCTTCTAAAAAAAAAGATTTTTAATCTAACATAATTTGCTCTCGCTTGGTATCTCAATCTAAAAAAGTTTTTTTTTTTGGATACACTGGGAAAAAAAAGAACTATTACTAAATCCATTTTTATTGAAATAAGTGTATGTTTCATTGTTTTGAGCAGGTAAGGGAACCAATTTACTAACGGAACAAGATAAATTCCATTTAAAACTTGGTTAAATGAACAATGTTTACAGTGAAGAGATAAACATCTAATTGATACCCTGTTCAAAACTAAAATCTAAGTCAGTCAATTGTTTCTGACATTAGAGTATTTCCCTTTATATTTAGCAGGTATATAATATTAACTATTTGCTAATGGATTTTTTTTTTACATTTAGAAAAAGAAAAAAAGCAACCCTATTATCTTATTTCAATGGGTGTGTTTGGATCCCGTGGCTGCGGCCCTCAAAAGACCCGGCCTTCATTCTTCGTTCTTTGAAGGCCGTGAAAATAAGCAAGCGGGAAGAGTTCAGCTATGTTCATCGCCATTTCCCTTTTTTCTCTAAGCACAGAGCCAGTTTCCTTAGGCTCCCAAGGAATCATGGGATACCTAAGGTTACAGAGGATACACTGGACTTGTCCTTCAAAAGGGGAAAAAAGGCTGCGTTTGTTGGCCGAATAAAGAGGAGTCTTTGAATCCAAACTGGCCATGGCGCCGTGCTATGATGTAATTGGCTACAGCTGCTGGATCTGAACACACCTAATGTCTACTTATCTTGGTTTAGAGTAAAAATACTTATTCCATTGGAGTATCATCCTAATTGCCCACTCAAATAAAAGCAAAAACACCTACTTTAAGAAGTGATATACTGATTTTTAAATCTGTTTTGTAGTGAAATCTAATTTGGCCCTAGTCGCAGGAAAAAAAAAGGCTAAACAACATCAGTTACTGGAAAAGTTTCCTGCAGTGGAAATGCACCCTAAACCAACAACTGCTCCTATTCATTGTTCTAAGTTTCATCCCAAATCTTTTTTTTTAAAAGCTCTCTGCTGGTGGATATTTAGCCTCGGAAAAAAACTCTTTAACAATCTACATTAGCATTACTCAAAGAGACATAAATGACATCAAATAGAGTTAAACGTACTTTTACCAAGAAGCACTAAATACAGTATATCTTTTTTTAATAATTAGGTGGATTTTAGAAATACATACAAAAATATATAATCATCTGAATGCCCATTATACAATTCTACCCAGTAGAGTCAGAAAGAAGCCTGTACAGTAGTGAAGATTACATGTGGTACATATAAAGAGGGCAGAGTGAAAGCTGTGTAGGAGATATACAATGCAGCTGATGGTGAAGTCTGGCCAAAAATCTTTTCCTTATCCATGTCAATCCAACATTTCTGTACAAAACATTATTAAAAGTAAATCTATTTTTGTTTTTTTCTGCATAATGTGATGCTTCACATTTCTATTTGAAGGATTTGATTGACTGGCAAGTCAGCACCACCAACATGCAGGGAAACTGGCGACAACACGTTTTACCCTACAAGTAAAGAGATGCCTCTCATTCACACTAAGAGCCAACAGAAACCACCTCCAATGGTGAAGAAGCCACAGCACAGCTATGAGTTAGACTACATTATGTTTGTGTTAGAAGTATAAAAATGCTACAATAAGTGCACACAGCTTTTAAGCAGGCAGCATTTGACACATTTTAAAGATTTTCTACTCGCAGTAGAGTTTCATTTTGTTACCATTTAAATTAGTAAAGCCATTTAAACAGAGGTATACAGATGGCCGGCCTTCTTTAAGTCATATTATGGGAACACATTAAAAGTGTTTTGTTTTTTCACCAAATTAGGCCAATAGAGATTTAAGCTTTAATTAAAGAACTAAAAAACAGTGTTTAAAGTCACAGGGAAATGTAGATAAATTTAAAGATTTCCTATTTTTTTAATCACATTTAAAGGCCATACAAAATTTATTATCGGTCCAAGATAAGTTAAGTAAGAAAGATGGTGAAAAAAAGCTGTCCAAACTAACCAGGTCCTAAGTTAAAAGTAATTGCCCCCTGAATACTAAATTATCCCATCCTTTTGATTTGGTGATTCTTAACTAAAAATAGTAACATCCAACAAGCTTTTTGTGATAAATTCCAGGCAGACATTTGTATTTAGAAAAAAGGGCCACCCTGCATATTTGTATTTTTGAAGGTTTTTGAGCTGAAAATGGCTTTAAGTCATGTTTCAGAATGTCAATTGTATTTAAAGATACATAGTCATGTTATACTCCTATACCAAAAATACTGAAGTCCTTTTGATTCTGATAAAATAAGACTATATACTCCAAGCATCTGTCCTAATGGTGTTAGACTGTCCTTTTTCAGCCTAAACAGAACCTCAGCACTGAGCATAATGAGCTGACATAAACAAATATGGCGCCATCTACTGGCAGTACAGCAGAACTACCAGAAAACCAGATGGTGGCCAAGAAAGTGCCTACTAAATAAGTTCCAACAGTGATGTAAATCTTTGCTGAAACCCAACACGTCTGACGGCTTAAAAACATTGCTAATGTAACACCAGTAGCACTGTTAGCTAGGAAATGTTCTCACGTGTCGATTAACTTTGATATCGGAAAGCTTCCTGAACAGTCAGACCGTTTTCTCGGTGCAACTCCAGTCATCGTGTGCCTTTATACACTTAATCTTGGACTTTTCACTTTTTTCACAACTACACTGGTAGTTCCACAATCGCTCCATTGCTTCGGCTTATTGACCAAATATACTCATGTGCAGAAATGTAATCCAAGTCACATGATGTTGTTATTGTAAATATACACAGAATGGCTTTATTTTACCATCAAACTGACTAAAATAAAGCTTAAAGGACATTAAAAACCCAAATACAACGCCAATAAAAGGTTATAATTTGTCTTAAAAAGGCTATGTGCAACCAGATTGAGTTAATGGTAATAATAAAAAAAATAATCTATTATTGTGACTATGTACCTTTAAGTCTAGACTGACTAGACCCCTCAAAAACCTTTATTGTTTTGAGACATTAAAGGTGAAGTTTCTGGTGAAGTTTGGGGAAAGTTTTTCGGCTGTGAAACAGAAAGGCCTGTGAACAGATCACAAACTGTTGGTTGGGTATTTTCTCCTTCCGGATTTATCCAGTATCAGAAATTCATTAAAGGTAGCCATATTGGTCCGGAAGCAGCCCCAGTCCGTCACACTATCACCACCATGTTCGATGATTTGTACGGTCATATTTATTCTGAAGCGCTCTTGGTTTTATGTTAAATAAAACAAGATACAAACCTCCACAAAAGTCCAGGTTTGTCTCGTCGCTTTAGAGACTGTTCTTGCTCAGCATTAGTTTCCACTTTGCACACATCCCATTACTTTTTTTAACAAGCTGTCTTCCTTTTCTTTTAGACTGAGATGATGTGTGAAACTATTCGAGAACTTTTAGCCAATTTCATGTTGTCAAACAACTTTATATTAAAGAAAGGTTTTTGTTCTCTGGGATTGACAGTATCAGGGCATGGCTTCGACATAGTCAGTTCATCATTTAACAAATGCAGAAATTCATTTTTTGGAAATCACAGTTGGTTTAGATAGCTTTTTTCTTTTTTCTCAATGCACTTTCAAACTGCCTTCTGATTTACTCAGGATATTTTCATTTAATAAAAACAGTAGTTTTTTTTAAGAGCACTCTAATTTCTATTGCCCATAACTACCTACATCTATTACAAATTCCACTTAATCTAGGATTTCCAAGTCCATAAAGTCTAAAACTTTGAAAAAGAAAAAAACATTTGTGTCAATTTGGTACCAAATGATATGACTAATTATGTTTTTGTGGTTAAGATCAATATCACTGTAGAGATGCAGATGTGGAATGTAACTGATTACAGAGCAATGGCACATGACAGATTAGTAAAGATCATTAAAAGGCTTGGAGTAGTTAAACATCAGATAGTCCATGTAGTAGAAGTCATAAACTCTCTGTCTCTCCATTAAGCTAAGTTGAGAAAAGTATCTTTCTGTGATTCCTTTAGAGGTCCGTGCATCTTTTGGATTCCTGTCTTTAAAACTAGGTAGCTTCAGGGTTTGCGGTGCTCCGATCATCCGCAGGAGAAAGTCAGACTCCTCCTCCATGTTCTCAAACTTACCGATCAGGTCGTAGTCTATGAGACAGGGGTGGCAGAGCTTGTTCATCTGCTCCCAGTGGATGTCCATTCCCACCGGCCGGTGGCCATCCAGCAAGTACTGGACAAACTCCTTGAATGTTACCCCATTGCCAGTTTGAAGGGCTTCTGCAGATGGGGTCACCCTGTACTTTGATATGATGGGTTTTCCAAACAGTTTGTGGTAGTAGTCGTTGGGATTCTCAAACTTGTCCCTGTATGCCGAGACGACTCTATCGAGGGGCTCGCGCACAAACATGAATTTTTTATAGGTTTGGAGACGGTGCATGATTTCCTTTTGGTCGTACCTGTTTAGGGTCTTGAGGAACCCTCCGTAGTGTACCTGTTCATGTTTAAGACTGTCCGGGTTGGATGCCTTTCCCGACAGCACTATAAGGGTTCTTTTCCAGTTGGAACAACCTGATTTGGGCACCTCACAGTACAGTACTTTGTATTTATCCTCCACATATATGTACTTCACATGATTAGGGGTGATTGTCCTGGAGATGCCGCTTTTATATTTTGCACACATGTTCTTCATTACCTGCTTCCGTGTTTCTACTATCCTGAAGAGGTTAGTAGAGCTTTCTTCTAGAGTAGAACCAGGAGGAGAAGTTAGTGAGACATTTTTGCTGTGAATGATCTGAGGACTTGTTTTCAGTAGTTTGCGTTGTCTCTTGGTAATTTGAGGGGAGCTGATTTCCTGCTCCTGAGAGACGGTTGCAGCTTTCAGTTTGCTCTCCTCAACGTTCGGGTGCTGCATTGGGGAGACGGGGTTGGCTTCTGCAGCTTGGAGGCCCTGATGGAAAGAGACGGAATGAAAAAGTAGCAGACATTGTTAAATCAAAAATTAAAAGAGAACACTTTGTGCTACGAAACATGCATGCAAAAGTGTACAACACTTCTTCTGCAGAGTTTTATAAAAAAAATCTGCCACTTGATGGTGCTGTTTAACCATTGCTGTAAAAAAGGTCTGACTTGGTTAACTGCAAATGTCACACAGAGCTCAATGCAGTCCGTGACCTATCAATAAACAGAGCTGTAAGATCATATAAACACCTAATGGGGAATGTAAATTAGAATCATCTACTGCCTGATTACCATCAGATGACAGCTCAGGCCATCACAATTTCTGACATTTTAGTTCAATTAAATGCTGTAATGACACCATTAAGCCAATGGACTAGATGTATAATTTTAGCTTTACAACAGACAACATGACGAGGACGTCATAAATCTCAGGTTCTTGTCTTTTGACTTAAAAGGCCACATTTTTTTTTATCTGGGGGGAGTAAAATGGGGGTTTCCTCCCTGTCTGTTTAATTTTTAAGACTAGCTAGACACTGGGAAGCTATCCCTCTCTTTAGGGCTTGCAGTGCTGTAAGTCTCTACTTGCTGTGATGAATACCGCAGACTAAAGGAGAAGGGAAATGTACAGCCGAAAGCATAAAAACCTTGTTGATGAATCATCTGCAAGCACCACAGTCCATCTCTTTCTTACTCTTGAAATACCTGGAAACTGTGTTGCAAGTTGCCCAGCTGATTAGTCAAAATGTCATTACATCATTTATTGTAATCTTGGATATTTAACATATCTTTTGATGGAAAAATTAAAGAAAATCGGCCTATATTCATCAAACCTAAGGTAATTAAAAAAGAGAACAGAAGCATCAAAGTTAGTACCTGAGAAATATTTTGATTGGATGAATTGAGGCAAGATTGGTAGATTGTCCCTTTCTTCTATTTTTTATGATGATATTTAATGACAAACGTCTGCTTATCTGGGAAATGTCAGAAACCATTCAGTAAAAAAAAAAATGCATGGCTTTACTGAACAATTCTGGAAGCTGTGGTTGACTTAGACTTAGATTTTATTTGTCATTTTGTTAACACAAGTGTAAAAACAAAAATAAATTTCATTTGGAAACAGCTATCTGGACAATTTCATCTTTTGTAAAAGTGCAGCCTTGAAAAATAGTAAAAATGACTGTTAATTTACAGTTCTAACATTTTTTTTGTTGTTGTTTGGTCAGACTTTACCAGTAAAATGTAAAGCAGTTGAAAGAATAACCTGTAGATCTTCACATGTTTTCAGTTTATTTAGTAAAACCAACAAGAAACAGGTTATTTATAATAAAGCTTAAATATCATCACTAATTATACATCAAATATCTTTCAGTTTTTAAAAAAAGTATTATACTCATGACATTGTTACTTTTAAAAAGGCCTACTTACTTATTGATAAAATTTGTGTAGTTATGGCACTGGTACTGTTAAATACATAAAAATCTAATTGTTTGTATTCGGCATATCACAACAGTAATATCCTTAATATTATTATCCATAGGTGTTATATTTACATGTTCAATGGACCTAGAGCGAGTTTTATGTGAAATAAAATATGCTTTTTCTGCATAATATAAAAATTATATTTTAAGGTTGTTTTTGTTTTTGCATTTGTTCCTTGTTGAAACTACATTACCTGTAGTTTCTACAAAGAAATTAAATTATTTTACCATGGAGTTTGAGTAAAAATAACAGAATATGGTGACAAAAAAAAAAAAAACTGTTAATAAACAGTGTTTTTTTGATTGTTTACAGGTCTTTAATGTCATTATTTTATAGTCATTTTCTGTCAAATTTACTGACATTGTTTATAGTGAACAAAAACTATGTTGCTTTTTTCACATTGTAATTTAATATATAATATTAATTATATTAAAAAGGTGAATCTATAGGCAAATACAGACATTGGCACATTTGGTTATAAATATCGTCTAAATAGAACAAGTTTCCTTAAAAAATGTCAGAATAAATTGACTAGATATACGTTCCCACAAAATAAAAAAACAAACAATACAAAACCTCAGGGAAGTGTACAAGTATATCTTTTAAGGCAAGAGCCTTCGATAAATTGTTCATTTCTACTTTGTTTTACTTCAAGAATGTATGTTTTTATTATTGCTTGATAGGAAATAAATGTTAAAATTACATATATTTATGTGTTAAGTTGAAAAATTAAAAAGAAAAATCCACAAGTTTGGATACAATGGAAATAGTTCATCTAATCTATTCCTGTTGTTGCAGGACAACTGCAGTGTTTGGTAAAAAAAAAAGATCGGTAAAGAAACATCTTATAAGACAGATCAGGAAGAGTTTTAAAGACGTTAATGTGCAGATTAAAAAAAAGCAACGAGATAGGCAACAAAAATTTTCTGTTGAATCCTGCTAACTTTTGGTTTGGATTATCATTTAATTCTTGGAAATAACTATGAAAGAATTCTTATCTGTGGGCTAAATCCAACATATTTCACTATTCAGTAATGAGGGCACTAGATCTGGGAGGAGCCACATATCAAACTAAGTTCAGTAAGTTAAGAAAAGTAGCTCTGAGATCAGCCAAATCATGAACTCTGACATTTTTGAAATGTATAAGCTGCATACGTTTTTATGACAAATGATGGCATCCTGCTGGTGTTGTATTTCTTTTTTAATCTTTTAAGCTTTGTTTTTACTCCATTTGTTAGAAATTAAAGCCTTTCTATGAGCATTTGCAATAATAAATCATGTGACAGGGATAATGTCACTGCGCATGAGTACAGTGGATCAACAAGTCGAAGCAATGGAGGCAAGCGGGTGTGGAACTACAGTACCAATGTAGAGGAGAAACAAAAAGAAAAGTCCGAGATCAAGTGTAAAAAAGAGAAAGACGATTTTTTTTATTCCAAGAGGGATAAAATTAGGAAAACAGTTTGACCATTGGAGTTCACGAAAGCTAGAGCTAAAGCTCAGGAAGGATTCTGATGTTGAAGTCGATAGACATCTGAGTACATGAACTAAAAAGCAGAACAATTGTTACTGCTAGTGGATGTCGCCATATCTGTTTATGTCTGTCAGCTCACTGCACCCAATGCTGGGGTTCTATTTAGGCTAAAAAAGGATGATATTAAACACTTTCAGGATGGACACATGGAGCACTGCAATAACGATCTAAAAATAAGTAAAAAAATTCTTACATTTAGTGTTTTTATGCTTAATTTGATCAGGTTAATAAGGTGATTTGCCAATAGAATCGGTATATTTACTCTTAAAATATGAAAATTAGACAACATCCACCTGAAATAAGAGATTAAAATAGTTTTTTTCTTTTTTTAAATGTGAATTGTCTTGTACCATTAGCAAAGTGCCTCACTTACTTCCTTAATTCAAGAAAAAATGCACTTATTTTAAGAGAAAAATGACTTATTTAGATCTAAATTTTTTGCGGTGAGTATATAGTCTTATTTTATCATAATCAACTGGATTGAGTTTTTTTTTAGTCCAGGCATATATCTACCTAATATTTTGTTTCCACCTGTTAGCTTGAGCTTGCCTCAAAATAAATCACCTGGCCTAAAAAAATATTTTTCACCTAACAGTTTAAAATCTGAAAGAAAACCACTCCTCTTGATTAGGCTAATATAGGGACAGAACTATAAAACCACATATCAGAGAATGTCTATGAAACAGTTTAATGAAGAAAGAATACGTCCTAAATACATGTCTGGAAAATGCAATCTTGGAAATGTAATTAGGGTTTCCGCTGCCTAGAGAGTCTGAAGTTTTAATTAAGTTAAGTATTTCTTTCCTTAAAACATAGACTTTAAACGCCTAATGCAGGCTGTCAGCTCTATAGTTCCAAATGTTTCACTTTTCATTAATGTTTTTCCAAGACCTCTACTTCTTTAATGAGGTTATTGCTTCCTCTAAACCTGCTGCATTAAACCCTACATTTAAAAATACAATAGCTGTGTGTACATTATAGAAGCATAATTCTAAAGGAGGACAAAGTACATTAGTTAGTAGTAGTTGTAGGAGTAGTTCAAGGAGTTAAAAAGTAAAAAAAATAGCTTAAATATGTGTCAATAATAACTTTAAATGTTATGAAATACTTAACTGGACTGTGGTGAACATACATTATGCGAATAAGCAGTAACGCACCAAGCATAAAGGTTTACTGTAAGCTGCTTTTGAAGTAACTTTGTGTGACCAAAATGTTAATGTATGACTATTTCATTTGTATTATGTCAGATAATGTTTTTTGATTAGATTTTTTACTTTTATGTCTTTATATTTTATTTATCAATTAAATGTTGCAATTAAATTATTCCAGTTACTAAGTCATAATTCAAAGTACATGTTATTTCTTGCATTAGCTGAAATGCAATAGGAAAAAGTTCCTGCATTGAACTTAAAAACATGTTTTTCAGTCTTTTGCAACTTAAATGTCTATGAAATGATATCTGTGAAATGGATTCTGCATATAAGATGGGAAAAAATGAAAAGCAACCAGAGAAAATTTCTATTATGAGAGGAAACGAAAGTGTAAGAAAGGAGCCTGCCCTTGGTAAAGTAGGATTGTCTACTGAGTAAAGCGACTGCAGGGACAGTGTAGGGTCAGCCTCTCTACACAGATGTTATCAGATTCGCTGAGAGGTACAAGGCTGACAATCACTTTTCTCTCCCCTCCAACAGATAACAAGTCACAAGAACCTGCGTGACTGTGTGCTGGGAGAAGTCATTACGTACCTCTTTGGACTGCCGTGGAGAGCTTTGGAACATCGCTCCTAGTGAGACACAAGGGAAGAGAAGGCACATATGTCAGCGCTTAAGCAGAAAGCTTGCATTTTCATCCAATCAGCAGACAATTGTATTAAGAAATGGGGCGCTAGCAGTGCTAAGGTATGCTCAGGTCATATAGCTGCAGTTGTATAACCTCTAGTTTTCAATCATACAGTTTTACTGCAACCTATTGCTGTGCACTGCCAGTAAAATGGCTTAAAGGAGTCTTACATTTATTTATGTCAATTTAAAACATGAGTAGTTTCATGAAAACCTTTACAGGCATTTTCCATACATTCCTCAAGTTACTGCACACAATTTTTTTTTATTTTATTACAGATGCAATGATGGAAACACTTAAACATGTAGCACTTATGAGCTCTTAAAAATATTGTGTTTCCTAGGCGTTTTATTACATGTTTGTGTACCCTCAGTGATACTTTGGTGCTTTTCTCACTGTCTCATCTGCCCATGTAAAGTTGTGACTTCATAAGCTTTTATGATTAGGTACTTCACATCCCTTTGGATTTCTTCTGCTCAAACGTAAATAAAAAATGACAACTTGATGATTACTCAGGTAGAGGATTGGTGACACCATGATCAGTATTAGGGATGAGCATGCAAAAGTGTGAAAAAGATTAGTCGTGCTCAATGTGGAGGCAGAAGAAAAACACAATAGTAAAACGGATGGTGACTGAACATGCAAAGGGACAAAAATTGGTGAGGAAAAAAGGTAAAAGATGGAATTCGCTGTTTTGCGATGGAGATGGGGAGAGCGTCTCTGTGTCTCTTATGGGACAGGTGCGATGTGTATTGGCAGATGCACGGCAGACGGACAGACGATGCGTTTAGTGGTCCGTCTCCAGCTGGACGTCTTCTTTCCTGAGGTTCTCCCATCATGCTGATATGTAATCAAAGTGACAGCTCTGAGTGGGGCTGCATGGCTGTTGATTTGGGGGGTGGGGTGGGGGGGTTGAAGACACCTCTGGCTGAGTGGCTTGTCACTTCTAATTTGAGGGTGGAAGTGATAGGAACCTGCATGGTGGTGGTGGTGGTGGTGGGGCTTTGGGGAAGGGGGGGGTGTTGACGCAAACCACAAACCTCCCTTAAGAAATGAGATGTGCACAACCCTAACGTACACTTAGACACGCCTCAGTGGGGCAGGAATAAAACATGTTGCTCTGCTCTGGTTTGGGTTTAAATTAGTATGCGCTGCCAACCCTGCTGTTGCTGTGCTGCGGCGGCGCTGATTCTTTGTCGCCTTTTCTCTGAACAACAACTACAGAATAGAGAAATAAAAGAGGGGGTTTTCTGAGGGCTACGGCCTTTGACATTGTCTCGTATTGTTTGGATGCTGGTGTATTATTTAATCACCTCACCCTAATGGCAGTACACGCAGGCTGTGCATCTTTGATTTCAGTTCACATTTCCACACAGGGGAAACCATGCATATTTATCAGAACAAAGATACCATTGCCACGGAAGCACATTAGAGAGCAGTGAAAGCGACAATCTTTCTGTGTGTCTGCTGTCATGAACAGATGAAGCCGATTGTAGCCCAGCAGAAATGATAAAAACACATGCTTGGATATTGATCTTTGGGAACCCTATCAAAGCGGTAATTGAAATCTCGATGGATTTAACAGGTTTTGTCTAAAACAGATTGTGTCTGCTCCTTTTTAAAGGTTTCAATATGTAAACCTTTAAACATCACGAGGTTTTACTCAGAGCTCATGCAGTACATTACTAATGAGAATTTTACATCCAATTATTCGGAGTGTTACTGTTAAAGAAAATCGCAGGTGTCAGAAAAGATTTGAAAAAGAAAAGAAAAAAAAAGAAAATGTCAGAATTTATTGTGGATTTTCTTCAGTTTTCTCAGGTATGAAAATAGATAAATAAGTCCTGCCATTGGTTCCCCTATTTACTGAATGAACTTGCTACAATAAAGTGCCATGAAAGATCCTAGCTATTTTATTTAGTTTCCTAAATTACCTTTCATGTATTATATATATATATATTTAAAAGGGTTGAGGTTGGAACACTTCCAGGTGACAAATATTCACTTTTATTTATCTAAAACCAATTTCAACTGAGTTTTTGCTCACGGTCCTTCTCTTAACCCGGCTCTGGCCAAGTTTAAAAACCTACATGTTAATTTATATAAAGTTTGAGTTTGTAGCTCCCTTTGTTTAAATCAGAGCATTAGTAGAACTGACAGCAAACACTATCTCACCATGATGCTACCACCACCATGCCTCACACTTGGCATAGTGTTCTAGGGTTTAAAGAAACTTATTTTGACCCCTTTAAAACCTGCTCATGTCATGCTGATGTTATACTCACCTTAGTGTAATACATTACAACAATGTTTCAGGTGCTTTTATTCAGGGAAGTTATACTTTGGGTTGGGTTAAAGTGACACCATGTAACTTTTAGCCACTAAGCTAAATAAATAGGCGACTTTATTTAGGGAGCCCAGATGGAGCAACAATATGCATCAAGTGCTGCTTACCAACCTGTAAAGTCATTTAAGACATCTCTAGCTAAGCAAAGGCTTGATCAAAGGTTGTGCAGTGTCTGCAAAAACAATCTTTAAAGGGATAAAATAATTCAAACTAAGCTTCAAATGCTAAATTATAAACTCAACCATATTGAAAATATATAACCTATGCTTAAAAATTCACTTAATTTGTTTGTTGCACAATCACTCCATCCTACTAAAAGCATAATAAAAAGGCACCATTAAAAGCCCCAAATTAGTTTAATGTCATACATGCTTAGGGTGAGAGGGGGTAGACTTCTGATTTCAAAATAGGATGATGATACTTCGGCTCTTTAAAAATCTAATTTTTTCTCCATAGTAAAAAAGGGAACAATTTGAATGAAAAAGAGACAATCCTAAAAAACAGCCTAACATTTGGGCCACGATTGTCCCATTGGAAACAGTCTGAGTAGATTAAGTCATTTAGAAAATGAACCTGACAGAAGGTTGAAAACAGAGTTGGAAATGCTGACTCTGACAGAGCAACCCACTCTTAAGTTGGGAACCAAAACTACATTTCATGAGGGGAACATTTGTTTTATGACAGAGCATAAATGAAACGAGTGATATAACTGAATTTCAGGGGGATTTGTAAACAGCATCTTTTTCTCTGTACCATCCACTTGGTGTGGCTAATAGTTTCCATTTGATTGCAATTTCACACTCAGTCAATTCTACTCAGTATAAGTATGCTATTGATTTTCAGCACTGTGCAGTCAAAGAGTAATAAATTGTTCAAAAGAGAAACTTCATCGTGAGACAAACAGCAATCTAGGCTTTTAAATTTGTATAGTTGTTGATATATTTTTATTTTGTTGTGCAAAAGAGGACCAAATTATATTTTTCTTTCTGAATGATTTTGATTATTTAAACAAAGGCAACAGCAATTTAGAAACAAATAGGTAAAATGGGTTATTCACTATGTTAAAATGACTTTAACATGGTTATAAAAATCAACTCATCCTCATACTTTCTCAGAAAAATTGGGTCTGAAGCATAAATGAATGCTTATTTCTTTCCAAAAACCTTTTTAGTTATTAGCTATAAAGAGATCACTTTAAAAAGTGAATGAAGACTGCAGAAACAGGGCTTTAAAACTAAGATTAGCCTAAAAAGTTAAACATATTATTACCACAGCTGTCCAAACAGGGTATTGGAGCCTGATGAACCTGTTTAGGTTTGGCCATGTTTGAGAGTTTTTTATGTTTTCAATATTTTTCACAGTTTTGTTCTAAAGTACATAAACACTGACTGGACGAGGTGAACTGAGACTGTTCAACCAGCTAACAGCAACATTTAGCAATGGGAAACTGCTTCATGTCATACAGACAATTAGTTAAAGGGAGTCTAAAATAAGTTAACCAAAAAGAGGGATTTCTTTTTAATGTCAGTGTTAGAAATCCAGTTTGTGCCGGTTGTGTTTTTGTCTCTTTCTCTCCCTCCACCACTAGGTGGAGTCTTTGTTTTTCGCTGAGCCTAACCTAGTTTTTGTCTTTGCCTTTTCCGCAGGAAGCCTTCCTGCATGCTGGATGTTAGGCCTTCTCCCCCTGGAAGGATTGTTTGAGTCTCACACTGAGCAGGGGATAAACCTCCACAAGTTCTGTTCAAGTCCTCCTGTATTCCCAAGTGACAGTCCGCTCAATAGCTCCTCAGGGTCAAACCAAGTCTACACCTGTCCGCCCTCCAACGAGTCTCAACCTCTGGAAAAACCCACACCGACTGGATTCTGGGAGGAAAGTTTTCTCCACTAACGTGAGTCCCGTTTTCTCTGTCTCTCCAAGTCATCGTTCAAAGGTCCCACGGATCCTGAACTAACCACTGATACTTCCCTTCCCTCTTACAGTTCCGGTTTACCAGTTCACTGTGTTTCCTGAATCCAACCCCGCTGGTTTCATCAATAAACCTGTTCAAACTTTTACCCCTGGTTATCTGAGTGGTTTACTGCATGTGGGTCAGATCTCTCAAGAAAATCATGACAGTCAGACCATTTCTCGGATGTTTCAATTTATACACATTTCATTTTCACTAAAACTGCCATTTGAGTCTTGTTTTTCACATAAAAAGTACATTAAACATAACCCAAAGCATAACACTACCTCCACATTTATTGTTAAACCTTATTATGTTTCCAACCGTCACGATCTCTGGTTTTGTCTTGTATGGGAAAGTCACAAATCTTAAGTTTATAGGTAAAAACTTATTTATAAAAGGACAAATAACTATTGTATTTGATTAGAGAAATTGTATCTTGGCCAAACTAACCGTGTGAAAGATAATAAATGCATTTTTGTTGAAATTTCACAGACTCCATGTAAGCTTGTATACAGCCAGACCTCTATAATCACTGTTTGACAACAGGAAGTAGGCTAAAACATCTCTAGATGCAGTTTTTAGGCTCTGGTAGAAAAACCACAGGGAGAGGCTAATGGAGGAAACATTGAACAGTGGTAAAACCTCCCAGGAGCAGTAGGCGTACTGAAATTACTCACAGACGACTCTAAAGAAACCAGATCAACATCTAGAGCACAGCAGGCCTCAGTTAAAGTTGGTTTACATGATTCAGCAGTAAGATAGAGATGAGAAAACAATGGTGTCCTTTAAATAGTTCTAGAAACTGAGTGAAAAATACTGCTGAACAAAAACAACCCAATCGTTTGTCTCACTTTGGCTTAAATACATCTTATGATACCCAAGACATTTGGGATAGTTTTTAATCAAACTGTGAATGTGTTCAAAAGCTGCAGAACAAAAATAGGTGGAATGAACAGTCTTCAAGATAATCTTTTTAGTCCTAAATCTTAAAATTTAACCAATTACATTATGTAGAATAATTTCAATAACAGTAAACGGTCTACCTCCAAATGATATGGCAGACTAAGCAGATAGAAAATGACATTTAGGCAGTGTCTCTGGCTAAATGAGTGTGTCTCTAAATGGTGCATTATTGTTTAAAATAGCTTGTTTTCATTAAGTGACCTGACTCTAGGGTTGTCAAAAGTATCGATACTCAAAAAAGTATCGATACTGAAACGTTGTATCCCGATACAATACTCATTTTCAAAAGTATCGACACAGCCATCTAAAGTGCAGAATAGTGGAAAATGCACTTTTTGAACACTGTGTGATTAAATAATTCTGTGCATTTTTCAGTTTCAGACTTTTTTTGTAACAGGTGCAGCTGCTGAGAATTATTTTTGTTTCTTAACCGGTTTGGTTAGTGTCATTATTATGTGTGCAAAGCATAGCCAAGGAAGGAACACTTAATTTTAATATGTTTTTTATCAAGCTTGCTTAATTTTGTGCACAGCATACAACCTCAAAATATTATTCTTATTGTTTTTTTATTTATTTCTTGTATGTTTTTAGTAATGAAAATATTTCTGTTGAATTTTAGAGTCGTTGTTTTTATTCTTGTGGTATCGAAAATGGTATCGACTATCGAATATTTTACTTAGTATCAGTATCGAGTTGAAAAGTTTAGTATCGTGACAACACTACTTGACTCACAAAAACAACAAGAAATTTTCCTCATGTAATATTAGGGATACTTTACATAAGTAAAAGTAAAAAGTACAACACTGCAAACTATTCCTAAAAGTATATTTTTTCACAAAATTACCCAATATAACCTACATTGAGTAACTTTGAAAATCTAATTTAGTCTTAAAAAACATTAGAACTCAGAATTACACAAAGTCACCATACTGAAAGACATATATCCACCACTCTGTTCTCGGTCTAAGAAATGAACATTGCCTTCTATAAGAATGTAGTGAAAGGGTTTCATTCTGTCTTAGATAGGTAAAAAACTATTGAGCTGGTGTCAAAATAACTTACAAGTAAAACAAGATAAAATGTCACCACGATTTACCATAAATAATGCCAAATGGTTAAAGTGGTAATTTATGTTTAACAGCTTCTACACTGAAAAAACGATCTAGAAATAAGTAAAAAATTCTCAAATTGAATGAATTTACCCTTAATTTGAGTGGGTAAATGACATGATTTGCCAATTGAATGAGTATTTTTACTCTTAAAATAAGATATTTAGATCAAACGCACTTGAAATAAGACAATGTAATTGTGTTTTCTTATTTTAAAATGTAAATTGTCTTGTTTCATTGGCAAAATATGTCTTTTACCTTCTAAATTCAAGAACAAATTCACTTATTTTAAGAAATAATGACTTATCTAGATTTAGATTTTTTTTCCAGTGTAGGACATCATTTCACATGAAGTGTAGGTAGGAGAAGAAATAATTATCTCACCCTTAGACAGAAATAGAATAAATTACATTTTTCTTTTAAAGAGGTACAGTGAAAATATGTTTTAAAAAACTTGGCAAGCAACAACATAGTTTATCACCTTCGACCAGTAAGGCGTGTGGACAGGGACAAAAAGAGTCGTATTTTTATTCTCTTGTTCACATAAAAGAAATCCTTTCATGATAAATATTTATATTTCAATGTGTAGTGAGAGACAATAAGTTGAAAAATAAAAGTACAATATTTATGTCTAAGTAAGTAACAAAATAAAAATAAAAGTCTTAATTTGAAAAAAAAAATCCAAAGTAAAGTACTGATTTGTTAAGTACTATAACACAGCAATTGTGTTTAAATGTAGTTACTATACTAAACACCTCTGGTTACAAAAGAATAAAAAAGAAAACTACTCATTTCTACTCACTCAATAGAAAATAATAGCAGTTTGTTTTTAGTCTCAGGGTTTATTGATTCTCTGTAAATTTGATAATGGAAGGTGATGGAAAAGCAAAATCAGATTTTGAGTCCTTTTCCTCTGCTGCCCTTCAAAACAACCTTGAACGGCAACTTCTCTCCGAGACAAAAGCCTCTGAATATTCATGCACAGCCCGGCGTTACTGCAAGGATCCACATATGCAAGGGGCACATCATTAGCTGATCCATTAGCGCTCGTTCCGCTCAAACATCCTTATTCAGCTCCCTTACAGACACATACATCAAACATTATTTCTTTTCCCTGCCACAGCCGCTGTGGAGGAGCAAAGGACAAAAACAATGTGAAATAATGAGCTTGTTAAGAGAAGGCTTGTGACCCCATGTTCTGGGAGAACTTGTTAAATCCTCATTTTTAACCAGACAGTCCAGGAGGGGGCTAGAATCCAGACGAGGCGTGTCTTCCTCCAGCCCACTATTCAGACCAAGCCGTCATGCTGTGCCACCATAAACCTTTCATTAGTCATTCTGCACACTGAGCCAGCCTGACCCCAACCAGCTTCACTCCCTTCTCTCCCGGCAAACCACCCACACCTGCACTCTGCAGAACCGATCCTCCTCCACTTGACTCTTTGTAGGAATACAAGGCACAGGCGTGCTAGTGAGGTTTATCAGAGGAAAAGCGCTTGAGAGTGAAGGTATTAGGCTTTGAGCTCTGCTCCATTGATGTTTTAAGTTGTTGTGGTAAGAGATAAAGAGAAGCTTTAGCTGGTGCTAAATTCCTCCAGGACTGGGCAGGAGAGAGCAGCTGCTGGGGAAGAGGAGGTGACGGATGGGCAGGTAGCGATTGGAGATTAGAGTCATGCTTGAGGGCGCTCTCCAAAGACCAAACCATCGGAAATTTGTTTGGATTATTATCATAGGTTTGCTTTGTAGAAGAAAACAGGCCTGGCAGGTTTGAGACTATGTTACTGAAACACAAAGTACCAGTTTGGCTCAGAATGAATCAACAGATTTTAATTGAATCACTGACAATGAGCAGCAAATGAGCCAAAACCACAAAACAAAGAAACCCACGGCACCTTTCCAAATCAATCACATATGAATGCTGAATGAGAAGGCTGGCTGAAACAATTGCAGGACCTAAGGATTAGAAAAAAAAGGATTTGAAGCATCCAGAATACTTGAATTCTTAAATGCAACTCCCTGACCATTAAAAGCCTATTTATTCTGCCTGAAGTAGTCTATTTTGGTTTTTTGTCATGATAAAAAGATAGAGGAAGGTAGTGATGCTGGAGTAGACCTTGTATAGATTCGAAAAATGTTTCATAATTGACGTCATAGATGCTTTTTACTGTGCTGCTGCTCTTTATCAGATGCTTTTCTGAACATCTTTTAAGCAGTTTCTCTATTTAGCTTCTGAGTTTGGTCTGATTAGGCAGGATTTTCTAAATGACATGCAGCAAAATTCTGCCCTGGTGTGGATTAAACTGTCCAACACAAAAAATATTTGGTGCGTCTCAATAAATCAAAGCTTCTAAAAAGTTAAATTGTTCTATTAACACAATTAAGATAAATTTTAAATGTTTATTTTAAGTGGTTATTTCTGCAGATTTGTTGGCAATTTGAAGAAAAAAAAGACCTACTGAAAAGTTTATACAAGTATTGCTTTCAAGGCTAATCAGTTTTGGGTTTTTTTTGTGTAAAGGACTGGATCAGTGAGTCATGGCATAGAGGAAATCAGAGTGTAGCGCCGCTTGGCTGCTGATGAAGGCCTGACTATTGTGGACTTCAAGTACTTCAGCTCATCTTTACTGAAGAAATAAGGCCAGTCTTTTTCAATTAAATTATTTCATTCTCAGAAATTCTAGGTTTCAGCATTATCTTAGCAGTATGCCTTTTAGGGGTTTAGCCTCTTTAAAGTCAGCAGCCCAGCTGGTCACAGTTCTAGACCATAATTACCAGGGGTCAAAGGTGAGGGCATTTTTTTATTTTCAATTAAGGCACATAACAGAAGGTTAGTTCATCATTTAATATTTTCAATGAACCAAATACTCACTTATGACCTTGGAGCTGCAAGTTTCAGACCCTGCTCTAACAGATATGATTTTAAGTGCAACACCTTTATTTATAAATCGTTATTAAATAGGAACTGTACAGGTGGAACATTAAGGGGTCTAATTATTTAAGGTTTCTGTGCCAGCACATTTCATCACAAGAAAAGGATTTAATACACTGCAAAAAATTAAATCTAAATAAGTAATTTTTTCTTAAAATGAGTGCATTTCTTCTTGAATTAAGGATTGAAGTGAGACACTTGCCAACGGAACAAGACAATTTACACTTCAAACAAGAAAAAAACAATTGCATTGTCTTATTTCAAGTGCATAATATCTAGATACCTTATTTTAAGAGTAAAAATACTCATTCCATTGGTAACTCATTTTATTTACCTGCTCAAATTAAGGGTAAATACACTTAATTTAAGATATTTGTACTCATTTTGAGATTTTTTTTGCAGTGTAATTTGCCTAAAGCACTGGGGCCAAAACTAGTTCTATAGGAGCTCTGGCCCCCATTCGCCCCTGTCTAGATCTGCCCATGAGCCCAGCCCATGACTGTGCGAGTTTGCTAAGAGGTGGTATTTGTATATTAAGAATCTTTAAGGATCTAAGAATCTTTAAATATATCCCTGTGTAATGAAACGATAGATTAGTGTGACTTTTTGAATCAAGTTATGGAAACAAGTTAAAGCTTCAATTAGCTTTAAATTTATTGGGATACGATGTTAGTTGTCTACTAACTGATACATGATAATGCTGGACTGTTACCAACACAAACAACACTTAGCATGCCTCAACACAGCAAAGCTCTTTCAGGAGAAGTGTTTTTTCTTTCATTTTGCTTTTATTCTTTAAAGTGTTGGCAGCTGAAAACATATTAGATGTCTTAGGCTAAACTCAAAAACAGGTTTTGAAGTTTCGAGCAGAAAAAACTGTTAACTGTTAAATGTTTTGGGGGAAATATGAGGATTTTTTTATACCAGACTATAGCTGTCCCTTTTAGAATAAAACAGTTTCATATTATTTTCAAATAACAGGAGATTTTAATTCTCATGCTCTTGAATTTACATTTAAATAAAGGAACTTTTTGTTCCTCTCATGAAGTAACATTATATTGTTGTTTTCACCCTTTGGAAGTAAAATAGGATGAGTTTGTCCAAATGTTTGACTGCCTCCATTAATATCAAAAAGGCAAAACATCCCATTTAAAAGAGATTTCCCTCCTTCTTTCCTTGTACAAATTAAACTAAATGTTTTTCTATTTTATATTTCATCTGCAAAATGAGAGTCTCCTACTTTAGCCTCTTTTTTACTTTCCGCCCTGTTGCTGCATTTCCTGCAGCTCACTAATGGAGGCTAATGAAGGTCAATAATTACGATGGCCCTTAAAAGCAGACAAATGCAGACACAATTACAATGACTTCATAATTCATTTATAAGAGCTGCAGCTGGATTAAAAACCTTTTTGGAGGACACCGCGTGACGTGGAATTGTTAATGATGCTGGCCAGATAACAGGGCGTTTCTCCTCTTAATCCATATCATTGAAATTCTTCTGCAAACAAGGCGATTTATTTGACTTCAATTCAACAAGTAGAAAGAATAAGAATAATACATTTGCATTGTTCATAAAGCCACATGTGGAATCCTAGCAGGGACCAATATTCAAGGTCAGCTCTTCCGACTGTGAGTAAATCACTGGGAAGGTTCTCTTTCATTAGTCGAAAAGAAAACACCACCCCCAGCAACCTACAGTGATAAATCATTTTCCGAACCATGTACCATAAATTACACATGGTTTGGCTTATGGTAGCTAGTGGAAGAGCAAAGGTTAAAGCATACAGTCAGTGAGAGATGGACCAACCTGTTTTATGAAACTGTGGAGCTGTTTTTGTTCTATTTTAAGAGCTGACCTAAGGCTTAGCAGCTACACTAGGAAATCTGAAATATAAATAAGTCAAATAGGTGTATTTTAACTTGATTTTAGCGTCTAAGTGAGATGAATTACCAATAGAATAAGAGGGTTTATATTAAAGGTAAGAAAAAAAAACCTTCATTATTTTGCATTTAATTTTCCTTAACATCCCTTACTTAAAATTGCAATTGATTCTGTGTTATATAGTTATTTATCAATTAATTTACACTGCCTTTATTTTTCTATCGTTGTACAATGACAATAAAAGCTATTGTGATAATATCTAATTTTATTATTTTAAAGGGGGAAAATATTAATTCCATCTGTAGATCTTATCTACCTGCCTAAATTAAGGGCAAATAAACTTATTTTAAGACATTTTAACTTTTTTTGAGGTCAGTTTCTGTAGAAATCTTAATAGATCATCACTTCTAAGCAAAGGTTTATAAAATGGACTAAATTATATATTATAAAACAACTTGCTGGATTACAGTGTTTTCAGCATATGCAGATAAAGATATAAAAGGTTTCTTTAATAGGGCTTATTCTAATAAACCCGGTCACGTTAAAACTCCCCCGAATTAATGCACTTCAGGAAAATATTTAGGTGTTGTGCTGAAGAGGATAGAAAGGCTGCCTCCCTGGAGTAATATCCTCCATTTGCCTGTGAAAGTTCTCCAGATTTAGACTTTTCTTAACAACCCCGTCCTCATACAGGTAACTTGTGCACCCCAGGAGGGAAGAAATAATGAACTTGGAAGTCAGTATATGTGGGATCAAATAAGGCACTGATTATTGTTATGACAACTCTTTCTGACAGAAAGGTATTCAGCAAGCTGATCCCACTTGGGAAACTTTCAGGGTTGAGAGATGCACAGACTTCTCAGGGCAGATTTCCATGGAAACAGAGAATCAGAGAGCCGTGCGTAGGGGTGTGGTGGGAGGCGCCTTGTTTTAACACCCTGCAAAGGACAGTGAGTGGCAGCCTGCATGATGATGGATGTGTAAACAGATGCTACCTGTCAGCAGCAGGCTCAGGGTTAAGTGAATTATGTCAGCTGCGCGAGGTGCTATAGGCTCTAATTGGCACATTTTGTGTTAGAGACTGCAGAGCCAGGATATATAGGTAGAAAATGCATACTGCAGAGCCAGTTAGTGATTTTATTTGATCTCAGTTCATTTGAAAGCAATACAGGGTGGTTATTAGAATGTTTTATACCCAAAAATAAAAAATTACGGTGTTCTAAAATGAAGTAATGAGTCCTTTACCTATTTAATAAAGTTGTCACTGTTTTTAGAAACCTGTTGTATTGGATTCTAAACATTGCAGCCTGTAACCTCACTGAAAAACAAACCAATTTTCCCATAAAAAGTTATTGGAAATTAAATATTTCATCACAACTTGGCCAAGACCTTAACAGCACTCACAATAAATCATTCTTAGCAATTCTGAGTCATAAATGCTATATAGAGCATTGTCAGAAGCATTATCTGATGATATAGTGATGAAATAAATGTGAACACCAAACACACTTTCTCAGAAAGCATTACCTGTATAAAGTGAAGAAAATCACTGAAGTAAGAACATCCTAAGCTGTTTCTGTACTGGCAGCATTTACAACACTATCATGGCAGGGGCGGAGCTAGAAAATGTTCATAGGAGTGACAAGGCAGGGACCAAGGTGCATCGAAGGGTGGTTAAAAACTGATAGGTACCAAAACCATTTCAGGGCCAGTCTATACCAGACATATTGTAGCAACAGGAATAAAAAAAAGAAAACTACACACATATTTATACATTTTTGCAGCCTAAAATTAGTCATTCATGATTCTGCATAATATACACATTAAATGGGTTGAGTTGTTCTTTAATTTCACGGAAGAAAATTTACTTGCAGAGAGATAACTTCGCTTTCTTTTCTATAAAACACATAAAACCAGTTCTGAAAAGAGAATTAATATTGTTTTTTTTATCTTTCATGTTAATGTTGTGATGTAGTTAATTAATGTTTGTATTTTTATTGTCAGTTTATAGTTAATATACTTAACATTAAAATGTTAAATCAGTAATAAATGATTAAGATTTTCAACTTGAGAGTATCACTGTTGCCACCTCCTGGTTTGGGGAGGAACTGCTTGTTCAGGAGGTGTGGAATTATGTTCATAGGGAGCAACAAATCACCTTGTAAGGATGGTCACAGAGGCCACTGATTGGCTAAAGCTGGATTTATGCTTGACACATCTGAAATATATCATTTTAGCTACTGTTTGTGCTATCCATGCAGACAGATGTTCCACCCTGAGCAAATAAATTACGACAAGAGTATATAACCTGCAGATATTTTGTTCATGCATCCTATTTTTCTGCCGTAGACTGCCCCCTTGCTCCGGCCCTGCAAAGTTCATTGAACCTTAAAAATATTTGTAAAAATCCAGAAACATTACAACTTTACTTTGAGTTATGCTGTGGGATTGTGCATGCTCCCTGATGGTTCTTGAAGTCTGCTTGTCTATAATCGGTTGCTCTGCACGGTATGCACTGTGCAAGAATCGAAATGTACCAAAAGCACCGTGCATGTAGCAGCAACACTTAGAGGGGGTGCTTTTGCTAAAGGAATCCTAAATGTCTTCATTTTGGGATTCCAATACTTTGACTATGTAAATGTCTTTAGATGCCTTATTGATATTTAGGTGTCTATTTCCTTTTGGTAGAGAAAGAAAACTGCCATCAAAAAGAAGCAGAATTTTCACTCTTTTTCTAAAGAAATGTTTACTAATATATATATATATATATATATATATATATATATATATCAACATGCTTATGGCTTGCTTACTTTTAGCTACTATAGTGAAGAAAACTCAAAACCTCTGAGTATATTTCAACGGTCCTCAGGGCGACTATCGGGTCACAATAAAGTGCAACTTCAATCCTATATTATAAACCATTAAGTTTGCAACAAACAGCCACTTTTAACTTTGCATTTTAGTTTTCTACCTTTAGGTTAACCATATTTTATTGCATAATGTCACTGAGTACTGTCATGTGGTTAAAAACTTTTTAAATTACAGAGATGATACACAGCCTAGGGCTTTAGGAGATTTAATTTAGTGCCTTTTGTTGATTTTCTCAGAGAATGGATGGAGCCGGCCACTAACAAACCAAAATAATCTTGATGCTAACCGGGACGGTCAGGGGCATCTTTGGTTCATGTGTAAATGAGGTACCGCATGCAGTCACAAATCTCTCTTTGATTCCCCAAAGGCGTCGGTCAGGTGATATGAAACAATATGATTTCGCTGTGAGCCCAGCAGGTTTTGGCTTGCACAGCCATTCAGCTGATTGCTCTGCCTTGCTCATCTTCGCTCTCGATAACCTCCAATGCCCTTACATACAGGTCACACAAAAACTGCAGAGTTACTGCGAACTCTTCATGTGTAATAAATTTCCTGCATGTTCACCTCTCTGGGTGCATCAGTTGGCATGGTGACCATGTAGCTCCAACTTTACCTTCAACCCAAACATGTAAATAAACAAAATAGCCGATTAAGCTTCTGATTTTGCTCCAAAGACCAAAAAATCCTCAAAGTAAGATCTAGTAGTAATAATTCATTTTGCTTTGCAGCTACTTACAGTCTTTTAGCCAGTTGTCTTTGAATCTAAAGCAAGCCTGCAACTTTAAATGAAACACTGTTGACTCTTTCAGAAATTCTAAACAAATAAAAAGAATCCTGTTGATACCTCCCAGAGCTGTGCTTCATTTCATCTTTTTTCATTTTCAAAGAGCCACTCAAAGGGTTGTATACTAGCTTTGCTCAAAAGGGATTGAATGAATTGTTTGATGACCTCTTTTATGTTTTTACCCCAACCCCCCTATTTTTTTTTCTTTCATTTCTTCTAGATTAAAGTCAGGACCAAATCCTTTTATCATGACTTGCTGGTACACTGGTGTGGAGCTGAGGTGCTGTGATCAGATGGTGCTATGTCTTCGTTAAGGCCCGGTGCTCCCCTGTTCACCTCCATTTGCAGTGAGATTGGGAACTGAAATTGCCCCTGTCACTGTTTACGCTGGCCCCTCATTTGAGTTAGCTTCACGTCCCCCCCCCTGCACAACCCCTGTTTTTTTCTGTCAGAACACTGCTGATTACAGCTGGAACTGATGAGTCCAGACATGTGAGTAAAGCACAGGGACCGCGGCTGAATGCTAAATAAATAGTCACGAGGTTGCTTCAACATACTGCTACACCTGCAGCTTCGACGTCCCCTTATGCACATAAAAGTTTACAGTAGTGCATCACAGTCCTTGTAGGAGTAAAATCTCAGCATTATCTCGTCAACAAACAGAGTAACCGTTCATTTTTGGCAACAGTTATGTTATTCAGAATTGCTGCATTAGTTATTCAAATAAGATGCAAAGTAATACTTAATGTATGTCTTGATGCTGGTGTTATGATCTTCTGCTGCAGCCATGAATTTTAATCACATCAATTATAATTCAATAAATTAGATTTGCATTCAGAACTTAAATTTTTTTGACAATCTAAGTAATTTAAGTAAATAAAAAAGACTTTATATCAGTATTCAGATAAGGTATTCACAGTTTCCTCCATGTCTGGCTATATCTGGATTAAAGTTCAATATAATAACGAAAAAAATTAAATACAAGCACTGGAATGTGTTTTAATGAAGCAAAAATCAGAAATCTATTTCTGAAACTGAATACAAATAAATTTACCATACAACTTATAAAATTCATTATCATTATTTGGTTTGATGGGGAAGGGTTGGATTTACCTTGTGGTTTACATCTATCTGTTATTATCCTAGAGTCAGTAACAACTCAAGTAATTTGTAAAAAAAAAAAAATCTGATCACATTTCTTTTATTTACACTTTCTGTAGAGAAGGGAATTAGCAAAGAAGATTAGTGTTGAAGACAAGAATAAGAAGAAAAACTAAGAAAATATCTGCAGTCAACATTTAAATCATCCATCAGTTAATATGTCTTCAGTCTTAAATGATGACCAATAAAACATTTCCATGTTTTTTTTGGGGAAAAAGAAAAGATCTGTCTCAAACCCATAATCGAAGAAAATATGAATTTTATTGAGTGAAGATGTAATTTTTAAAGGAGTCATCACCTCAGAAATTTGACCTTTTTCCACATTAAAACCCGTGTTTTAGTTACAAAGGCCTTAATTAAATCTGCCAGAACAAGAAAGTGCTTCTGTTTTTGGGTGCTAACATTAGCCTGCCGTGCTATCACCAGAAAGGACAGTTCCAACAATCAGGGACTTACCTTTTACTATTATTTACAGG
>NW_015151332.1:312989-321081 GCF_000732505.1 Cyprinodon variegatus
CACTTATTTTAAGAAAAAATTACTTATCTAGATTTAGATTTTTTGCAGTGTACTATTTACTTACTATTTTACAGGCAATCAATAAAAATGACTGCTTGTGGGCCTTTTTGCCTATTGTGTAGGAGATCAGCTAAGAACAGTAAATGAACCATGGCTAAATACTCATGTTATAAATGTGTTCACATGATTGCACATACCAAATTCTTGTGTGTACCCTCGCAAACAAGGGGGAGGGTAAAGGGGTCTGAGTGAGACATGATGATAAAACATGAATTTAAAGCCAATTTCAAATGGATTGTATACTTAAAATACCAGTTTATGACTCATTTAGTGTCTGAATGTTACAGTAAGAACAGCTGCAGTAATAATCTGGGAATATAAAACAAACGTTTCCCCATAAACCAGCAGCAATTAATTTATTTCTTTGACTTTTATTAAGCTAATGATCACACAGGGAGCTTCAGAAAGACCTAGAATGAAAAAAAAAATTTTTTTACATGAAAATGTTACTGCACTCAACCACTATGTTATTTCAGGTTGCTGTGTCCGCTCAGTCAAGACTCCACTGCAAAAAGAAAAAAAAAGATGTTGAAGTGTGAATTGTCAAAAGTTTGCTGCAGAACATTTAATCAATCCAGTGACTTACTGGGGAGAATACAGTCTGGTCAGATGAGACCATAATTGAACTCTGTGAATTTAATTCCACACCATGTGTTTGGAGGAAGATTGGCACTGCACATCTCTAAAAAAATCTGAAAAACGTCCAGGCCAACGGTAATAGTTGAGTGCGTGTGTTATGTTCCTTGCTTTTTTCTTTCTTTAGCATATGCTACTGACAGACTATAACTGAAAGGAGGATAAACTCAGAAACGTACTGGGAGCTTCCTGATAAAATCTGAAGATGAAATAAGGATGGATTTTCTGGCAAGAGGATTTTCCCAAACACACAGTCAAAAAAAAAAAAAAAAAGAAATTAAAGCAACACGAATGGTTCAGTTAATCACCCGATCTAAATGCAAAGTGCAGAGTGTGAAGAAGAAGCCTGCAGAATGTTTAAGATTCAATGACATTTAGGATTTGTGTTGAACAATGAGTTGAATTCACACCTGAGCAATGCAGGGAAGCTGTTTTCTCCTTTCAGTAAATGTGTTTTTTCACTGACTCATTCTGCTTTATTGCACACACCATGGTTTGTAGACTATTTTACAAATACTTCAGTTATAACCAACGTTAGGTGAGAATCTCCTGTAAATACTATTACTAGAAATACATATATCTACTGAGATAAACATGCAGGTACAACCCATATTCTCCACACTATATTTTATATTTCATGAAGCCTTGTTTGTTGTTATCAACTATAAGGTCAGTATAGAAATAGATCTAATGAAACATCTATTTTGAACAGAATAATTATGAAGACAAGTTATATCAATACTCTCATGCATTATTTATACAAAAGAACTTAATTTACATCCCCATATAATAGTAATATTTTAAAGAATTTCCCCAGGTTCAATCCTGATCTATTACTGTATTTTTCAGAAGTATTTTAGTGGATTTGGTGTATGTGTTTGATCAGAGCTGGGCAGCATTCAGAACGCATAGCAGATCAAATACCAGTCAGCCAGGTCAAAGAGCAGTCATTTAACGGAAAACCCGAGGTCCATAATCCTTTATGAAAATGTGATCAGGGTGACAAGTAACCCTTCCCCATCATCACAACTTCACAGTAAAGCTGATTGCGGTTTCACGGATGTGTAAATGGCTCAGATTGATTAGCTGTCATGAGCTGAGCTCATATTATGTTTTGGGAATAACATGAACAGAAATAGCCAGATCAGTTCAGCTTCTGCCTGCAAGCTTCTTTTTTTTTTTACTGAGTGCCCTTGAAGCTTTACATTCTTAATATTCCTGCCAGCTAAAGTCAGTGGCTGTAGCTGCCACACAAGCAGGACCACTCGAGATTTCATAGCAGCTTCTTATTAGCCTCAAGCCCTTTTCTGTTTTGCTCTGACTTGCCTCTGGTCTCGCCTGTTTTTCTCTCCATCCCTTCCATTATCATTTTTTCCCCCTCCAGATGCTGGCCCTATTCTCCAACCTCTTGAAAGCCTCTTATCTTTTCTCTCAGTTATACCTGACTTTATTCCAGTGCATCACTTCTGGCCTCCTAAATCAGACCTATAATTTTTTTCTTGCTCCTACTTGTTCCCTCTGTGTCACTTGGCTAAATGATAACCACCAGAAGAAAAACAACAAGAAGCAACAACACACCCAAAGCATTGAAAACACAAATATCTTAGCATGTTTCTGCTCAGTGATGGTAAGAATAGGAATAATAAGGATAAAACTTTTATTATTAAACTTTTCTAAAGAGCTTTAGTCCCACAGTGCTTTGCGCTACTGAGCTCTGACACAGACACACAAAAAAGGGGTATGTGAACTTCTTAAGGCAGCAGCACTTACCAAGCCTGGGTGCTGCTCTGCACTAATGAGAAGACGGTGCGCGTGTCAGTGCACACTCGAGTGCGAATGTTGCAAAAGGGTGTCACTGTGACTGACATTCCTTTATTCCTGAAATAACTCGCACACACATCAGGTGGCTGTTGCCCCAAGGTCTCAAGAGTGGAGGTGTCTTTTAAGAAACACCACTTGTTTCTTTTTGCCGAAGCTTACATGCAGCCGTCTGGCAGCTCGTTGAAGGGGGCTCTTTGTAGAGAAACCCGCGAAAAAAATGACAGGAGAAGACTTGGTGAAGATTTCTGATACCTTATGTGATGGAAGATTTTCATGAACTTGCAACATTGTTTCGTCATCCAACGCATGTTTTGCTGCACAAACTTTGACAAAATGTTGCTTCTTTTGATAGTAAAGAGACTCCTTGTAATCCTCCGTCTCACAGGGAAAGATATTGACGTGAGCGACACTTTATTATTCTTATTCTCATGATTATTCTTAAGCCTGGTATAAATCCAAGTGCTCTGTGACAATCTGAGAGATTCGGCAAGCAAAGACCAAATGAAGCAACAGGAAGGCTTGGGATGATAGCGGGAAAATCTTAAGCTAAACTAGCTGATAAAACAATGTCCCAGGTGTTAAACATATTGAGGAGCAGTTTACAAACCAGTAAACCTACCAATGCATTACTGTCCACCTAAACCTACAGGGTTTGAAAGAACATTTTGCATAAAAGCAGGCATCAGTTTTTTTCTCTGGAAGAGCAACAGAGAACAAACCAATGAAAAAAGGGGAAAAAATGAGGTTTGACTAATGTTTACTATGGGATAAAGCAAAGAGATTGAGGTGATCTGGTTAAAGGAGACTAAAATAAAATATCTGGCCTACTGTACAAACAAAGCAATGGCTGAAAATGGACAGTGAAAGAGTTGATGGGAAAGTAGAACAATCCAAGATAGAAATTACTAAAAAGAGAAAAAGACCTGAGACTGAGCGAAGGGTCATAGACAGCAGCCCTGAAATTAAAGTCGGAGGCCCTTGTGCTCTGGTCTCCTCTGATTCAGTGCTGTGTTCTTTGGGGTGGTTCTGTGGCCCCTCACACTAGCTATTGAGCATATCTTCTTTTTGAATGAGCATTATAAATCTTATAGATTCAAGAACAATTTTCTCCGTATTTTTCCCCCTTCTATCTCATTAATCCTTCCCCCTTCCCTCTCTCACCTCCCTTTTCATCTGTGTCTATAGTATATGTTTTTTTGACACCTTTATATAAATAAAGTTGGATACACATATGGAAGTCTACAGACAAGTCAGATTATGTCTGCTACTTTCTGTATGTCTGCTTCTATCTCTTTGAACCCCAGTTGGCCTCAGCAGAGGCCGCTCATACTGAATCTGGTTCTGCTGGAGGTTTCCTCATGTTAAGAGGGAGTTTTCCTCTCCACTGTCGCTACAAGCATGCTTGGTGTGAGGGATTGCTTTCAAGTCAATGACTCAATGCAATTTGCTGGTTTTCTTTAGATAGAAAACTTTAAACCAATATGACTGTATGATCTGGTTGAACTGTATAAGGTGCCTTGAGATGACATGTGTTGTGAATTTGGCGCTATATAAATAAACTGAATTGAAATTGAATTGAATTAAGGCTCACACAGGGGTTTCAACCAGAAACACTCCTTCAACAAGTAGAGTTGAAGGAGCAAAATCCAAACTTTGACTGTAAGATAGAAAACTTTAAACCAATATGACTGATTTGGTTGCATTGTTGTAAAGTGCCTTGATATGTGAATTGGTGCTATATAAATAAACTGAATTAAATCAACTGAATTGAATTGATGAATAATTAAATGGTTTACATCAAAATCTAGGGATTTCTTGACATTGTCCAATTAAAGTGACTTAATTTCATTTCTATATTTGAAAGATGGTCATGTTCAACTTCCCTCCTGCTTGAAAAATAAACTGAAAATGGTCTCCCGGTCTGTGTGACTACCCAGCCTTAGCATTTAGAATGCTTATTGAGCTCCGAGCCCTCCCTCGTTCTGCTATCTCCGACTCTTTTCTTCTCCCTGTCAGTGAAAAGGCCAGTGAGGTGCAGTGGAAGCCATGCTCCGCTTCCAGTGCCAGTAATTTGACAGCGAGCAGAGAGGGTGCAGAATAATTGGAATAGCATTTATATGACACTGACAAAGAGAGCGAGGCATTTTATGTGTCCAGTCGGAGTTGGAGTTGGGGGGGGAAACGACCTGGAGCAGACTCCACAAGTTGTCAAGTGAAAGAAGAGGTTGGTTAATCAGGAAAGATAGACGTAGCCTTTTACCATAGCTGTTTGTGTCTGAGTCTCTATAAACGAACAAACCTGTAGATCTGTAGCCTGCTGATAGTTTCATTGGAACTGAACTCAAACTCTTCTAGACATTCTGTGAGGATATAGTACAGTGCAACACAAAAGCATTCCATTTTCTCTTACTACAACCACAAGCTTCAACTTATTGATTTAAATCTGATGTGATCGACTTATTAACACAATTCTAAGGTCCAGTCTGAAAAGAAGGACCATTTTACTCCAATATCTAAAATAATATTACATATCTTAATAGTCTGTCTGGGGCATATTTAGTTCCACTTATGCTTTCATCAGCTCTAAACCATTTGTTTGTTCCGTTAGATAAAATGAACCCCCCAATACATTTCTGTCTTTCTTAAAGGTTTTTTTTATGGCTCTCCCCCAGAACAACTAGTTTTTGTGAAGTGCAACAAGTTTCTTTGTTATTTCTCTGTTTTTAAACTGAATAAAGTTGAATACATGTTTTCCATATTTTTACGGTTGGAACCCATGCACAGTTTGCCTTTCACTTAAAAAATAATGCCCTTTGTGTTTATCCATCATGTAACAACCTGTTGTGATGTCAAGTTGTTCATTAAGGGCAGCCACAGTTTGGGAAATTAGCTGTAAATGCTTAGCACATTTTTTAAATCTTAATTTGGAGAAACACTTGAATCCATTTTTTTCGTACTTCACACTTATCAGATGTTTTGTGTTGGTCTATTAAATACAATTTAAATATTATTCATAAAGGTTTATGGTTGAGTAGAGACAAACAGGGAAAGAGTCCCATTTTCCGAGCCGTTGTATTCCACGATGAGCTTGAAGGACAGCTGGGGAGTCATCAGGAAGATGACTGTATGATCCAACTTCTGAGCGCAGGCAGCCTGTGTGTCAGCGCTGGCTGGTCAGTGGGAATGACTCTTCATCCCTCTTGTTCTGCTCTCATACTGGCTGCTGCTGCCAGTCTGAGAATAGGGGGGCAGCACAGTGTAATGAGCAGGATTACCAAGGGAGACTCGTAGGAATGGTACGGTATCAAAGGAAATCCACTCAGCGCAGGATACTCAGACAGCACTCCAATTCTTTTATTCATTGCCTGCATGCCTAGAGTGACTCAGCTCACTCTCCTGCTGTCAAATCCTGTCATTATCCATTAGTGTGTTTCTGCCTCACTGGGGACCGCCTACTGCTGCTGCTGCCATGTGTGAGTAGCTGCACTCATATCTGAGTGTATTCCTGTGTATTCTAAGAACAGCTGCACATGGAAGCTGGGCATGGATGTGCGGGTAACTTTGTTTGGCTGGCAGGCAGGCAGTGGGCTGGTTCTCTGCCATGACTGGTGTTGCCTTGGAAATGCAATGTTAACCACAGTGAGTTGGATGAGTGATAACCGAAACCTTGATTAGGACCATTCAGGGAGACGGATCAGACAAATTACTTGCAGGGAGCTGAGAGAATGTGTGCCCATTGTGCCGGAGTCAGGGGTATAATGGCATGTTTAGTTTTTCTATTTTGACATTTGGATTTCAAATGACCTTGAATTATTATTTCCCTTTCCTTTATGGAAGCCATAATCACATGGCTCTGGTATGTTTGTCAAAAACGGATTAATTCATTTGAATTACGTTAAATTACAGTTCCAGAGAGATGTTTAGATGCATGCATAAAGTGAATAAATGTAATTTTATTCTTTTTCAGTTAGGAGTGATTACACCACAAATACTTTAAAGTATTTTTAGAAATAGGAAATAGGTGTAACAGGAAATACTCCATTCAATTTTATGCACCCTATTTTTAAAGTAAATATTTTAAGCTTTAATCTGTTATAAAATGATGATTCCAATACATAATTTAAAACTTAAATGTAACTTTCATACTGATAAGCCAGTATGCGCACATTTGCCTGACATTATCAGTGTTTTGGTTACGCATCCACATCTTAAAGACATAATCATGTTAGAGGCCAGAAATTAATAAAGAGACTTTTCTCATATTTCCATATAAGAAGCTTAATGAAGAACTACATTTCTCCGACATGGAGCCATTAACATTTCGTTTCAGTGACATGATGATGGAGTTGAATTTACAGAGAAAAGGAATCCAAAAGACTTTATTCTAAAAGGTTCCAAGTTGGACTAAGGAAACAAATCAATACTTGGCCTGACACAACTCCAATACATCTATTCAAATGATTGAACGCCTTGAATTCTATTCAGTTAGGATACATACTCACTATGCTCAGCTTACCAAGTCTAGTGAAAACTTGAAAACTCCAAAGATCAAACAAAGTTATAATAAATTAAACTAAAACTGAAAAAAGCTTTTCTTAAAATGTAATGTTTTTTTCCTTTTATGTTGTGGATATCAACTCTCTCTCTTGCACAGCAAAGTATTTCATAAATGGTACCTTTTTGAGGAAATAATACACGAACTAAACAAATCTTTTTGTTGTTCGCTTGATGTTTTGACAACTGAACAAAGGTTGAGTCTGTATTCTAATATTAATGTGTTCCTCATATACAAAACTACACAAAGTTATAATTAATTCCCCCAGTGTAATTGCAACCTGTAAGAAAAGAAGCAAGTAACCTGGAGCAAAATGGACGTTTTAAATGGAATATATCTCAAACATTGATGGAAAAACTATGCTTTTATATGATGATGTAAGTGGAGGTCAGTGGGATTGTCTGTATGTTTTCTCAGAATGCCAATGGAGGATTGAGAGGAAGGTGTTGCTTTTCTTTTCTCTTTGTTTTGCAGCCGCTTTCCCTGAGGAGGTTCAGTCAGCAGGCCAGACCTACCAAACTGATGCAGGTTTAAACAACGGACAGACAGAAAAAGAGAAAGAAGCTCATGTGTAAAAAAAAAAAAAAATCCATAACTCTGAGAGTTATGGCAAAATATCTCAGTATGAAACCATTCTAAAGAAAAAAAGTCAAAAACGCTAAAATAATGATCAATTTACGGTAATAGAAAATAAATTAATTTGGCTGATTTAATGAAAAAGATAAAGAAAAGGAGGTGAGAAAAAAGCCAAAGCTGATCTGTATTAAAAAACAACAACAACAAAATGTATTGCATTAAAAAAGCTCATCTCCTCTTACCATTGTCTAAATAAAAAAAAAAATAAACTCTTAAAAAAAACCTTCTATTTTGCACATATTCAGTATTTGGCCGCTGTGTTTACCAGGTATCATGTTGACAAAATATTTTCTAAAATTAGCCTTTTGGAAGGTGTGTCTCAATACTTCACAGACATCTGGGGTAAATATAATAGTATTTTAGATAGGGAACATTATATCAACA
>NW_015151332.1:321598-347646 GCF_000732505.1 Cyprinodon variegatus
ATTTTATTTTATTTTTTAGACTTTAGAAACTCAGAAGCTGATCAAATATCTGGTTATATATCTTTGGGGTGGCCGATGTCCGATATTCAGTTTTAAGGCCGATACCGATAGGGGGCCGATTATATCGTGCATCCCTAATTTTTAGGGTTCTGATGAAACTGATGGAATTATTACCTTTAGCAAGTAAATTATGTTTTTTTATTAGTGTTGGTTTGCAAGATTTCATAAAAGGGGTTTTCTTTTGTTTTTTTTATACTTACAAAAGTTAATCAATAATTACATTTAGAAAGGTTTAATTTATATTCTTTCATCTCTGAACAGACACTATCCTACAGAAGGATAAGAATTTACAGAGGGCCCTGTTTTTTGAAGCATAAATTTAATTTTATACTTGTATTCAGCTCACCTCCATGTCCAGATTGTAAATACTGAATGAGAAGCAGAACAAGAGTTTGCAGTTAGAGTTGCTATGAGCTGTGAGGAAACCAGGCAAGCAGCCAAGTGGAGCTGGAGTCAGACTGGGGGGCTGATTTATTGAAAGTGTTGTGTCTTACTCTAAATAGTTTTAAATCCTAAATCTTTTAGAGTTATAGTTTCATCCGGAGTATGACAGACATTTGACATGGGAGCTACAAGAAGTGGCTTTTGCTGGAAAAAGGTGTTCTAGAATATAAAATAAGCTACTGGTGGAATTCAAGGCTTTTCCTGCATGAATTATGATAGAAGGTTTTTCCTTGTGTGTTTTCACTCATCTTTAGGGATGACAATCACTTTAAAAACATGTATTTACAAAGAGTTATTTGAATATGCCCTCAGGTGGACAGTATGTGCACATTTATCTAAAATGATAAGAGCATAAGAATAAAGTAGGCAGAAATGTATCATTTTCTAAGAGCGTTCCCTGTAATGAAAGCAGAAATAACCTTGTTTCTTATTCATTTTCTGTGCTCTCTACACCCTCCTGCCCCTCCACCCCCCTTTCCATTACTCAGCTCTTTGTTCTCAGATCATTACACCCTTTTGCTCTTCCTGTTTCCAATCTGTGGATATTAATAGCAAATATTTTTATATTACAAAAAGAATAAAACAATGATGTGCCTGAAGGTATGATATCCTGGTTTATCCTCATCATTTTTCAGCATCTTAAGCCATCCTTATACCTTTAGATCTGTTAGGATCCTACTGTTTATGGCCACTGAATTTCATACAGTCCTGTTACTCCCTTTAAATTCTTTTTAGATATATTTTAGCTCTACTACTCGTCCTTTTTTGCTCTGTTCTAGACGGAGTATCAGAAATGTTTAAGAATTTAACTCAAACAAATAAACTAATCTGTCAAAAATATTATTGTCATTACAAAAACACAAAAGTTGTTGTCTAATAACAAGTGCGATTATGCCCCTGTAAAAATATTTTTTTCTGTGGAGGCTTTTAATTTAAAGTATAGACCCCGTCTTCTGCTGTTCATTTTAATGACCAGATGATTCAAAAATAAGGTCAAAATGCTGTAAGTTGATGTTTCTGACAGTGAGAAATCCTAGTAAATTAATATTTCAAATGTCTTCCTTAACTATAACCTGCTGCATGTTTGGTGCAAGGAATGTTTTGTGGTTTGGTTCACCAGTAGATAGAGATGTGTGGAGATGCTATCAAAGCTAACAGACTGAAAGGAAAACTGATTTTTGATAGCTTTTCACTCTACTGACCAATACCTTAATATCTTAATATCTTCCCATTATAACCTATGGGAAAATTAAAGCCAGTTAAAGGTCAGACATCTTTAGAGTGGGAATTTTATCAGCTTAGCATCTCTTTGTTGGAGCTAATTTTCCCACTTTGCTACCCAGACGGTTGTTCTCAATGGGACGAAATTAAGTAAATTCTCCAACGTTATTGTTGTTCTTTGCTATTTAAGGTTACTGGACAAAACCTTTGATCTTTTTTTTTTTTTTTTGGTTTTTTGTACACCCAGAGGATCATTGTGCAGCCAACAAGGAAAAAGGGAAATTATTTACCTCACCTCCTACTGTGGCCTTCTGGATTGGATCAGTTTTTTTTGTGCTGCAAAATTAGAACAGTTCCTACAGACTCAGTTTGTCGACTGACAAGTTTGATGCCGTATGAAAAAACGGTTTGACTGATGGGGGGTCTGGCTGAGCTGGAGTTTGGTCTGCGGTGCATCGGCTCTGTGGGGGGGCACACAGAGCTCAATGAGACTCTCTCTAAGCTCAGGGGCTGACAATGGACTGCTACAATTGCAACACTTTTGGAGCCTGTGCAATATGGACAGCCAGAGAAGAAGGCGGTTTGCATATGGGCGCCTACTGTAAACAAAGGAGACAGATAAAGTTTTGAAAGCAGAGAAATATATTGAGTTTGTAGAGGAAAGCAAGAAAAAAGCGTCACCTATGGGCAGAGAGAGAGAAAATGAGAAGGGAGACAGAGAGAGAGAGACACAACACACCAAAGCGCAGAAACAGAACACCGCTGGAGAGCTGAAGTACAATATGTGACCCAAATATGACAACAAAATGAGATGAAACCTTCTCACAGGCCCCTGTGTGAACTACAGTCACTCATTTATATCATAGAGTACCCGGTAACCACATGCTGATGTGCTGGCTGTCTTATTTATTCATCTATTGTCCGACGGCGAGGCCAGGTGGAAATCTGTTTGAGCAGGAGGGGGTCCGGGCTCATTCTGTCGGGTCAAATGTAATGTGCACTTTCAAAAACCGCCTGCTTCCCAGAATAGAACAGCATCTGTTTGACTGAGAGAGTCAGTTTAATAACCAGAATATAACAAGGCAGTTTGGTGCAGTGAAATTAACATACGATATTCTCTGCATTCTATTTAAAACTTAAACCACAAGGCTATCATATCACAGCGACAGATCCCCTTATCCTGCAGTGGATAATTTGTTCCTATAAATACAGCAGATTCGACAGGTATTCACGTCCTGAAATATTTTGCAGTCAAAGCCGTTTAAGGAAAGAAATTATGAAGGTTTTATCCACCACCATCTATTTATTTTGCTGATATCATTGTGATTTGATTAGAATCAATATTTAATGCTAACATTCTGTAAAATCTTCCCAAAAACACAACAACAATCTTTTTTATGGCTTCAGTTATAAAGTAATTAAACTGATTTCAGCTAAAATTTCCATCATAGGTATGTAAATTTCATAAGGCTGCAATATGTAGAGCTTTATGGCAGGAAAACCTACATCATGTCTTGCAATGTACTACAGGAGGTCAGTATTTCAGGGGTCAAGTATTGTGTTTATTCTCTGTTATTAAATTGAAGAAAAACTGGATAGAGAACCCAAGCACTGGAAAGTCATGTGATTAACGGAGGTGTCTAGTACTTCTAATATCTATACAGTATTACCCAAGTAGAAGTATAAATCAAACAGTTAAATTTTTTTTGTAGGAGTTAGGGAATCTATTAAAGATTTTTACTCAGGTAAAAGTGTTAAATTATAATTTTTAAAACTACTTAAAGTGTAAAAGTAAAGCAGTAAAAAAATGTTAAGGAAAGAGAGCATTTTTCTACAATTCTGGATGATAACTTTCTCATACTTAAGTTTCTTAGTTTTGTAACTATCAGTATCAAATTTAACTTTGCATCTTCTTGAAAAACTATTTTGGTATGTGGTGAACAACAAGTATGTGCAGCACTGAGTCGAACACCAAATAAATGGAAGTACACATTTGCACATCATAGAGCACATTTGCAGATCTTAGTACACATTTGTAGATCTTAATATAGTAGTTTTACATATTTGCAGATTGTTGTACAGACACACAAATCTCCTCACACATTTCCAGATTTATTTACACATTTTCAAATCCTGCTGCACACACACAAATTGAGATACAGGTTCACAACTCTTCACACGCGTGCAAATAATTTTGCAGCAATATTGCTCCCATACACAAGAACAACTCGGACATCAGTGGCCTTGGACTTCAGACAGCGTTTGTGTTTTATCTGTATCTGTATTAGCCTCAGCACTGATTCTGTGCCTTGCTCTTTAACTTTCAAGATTAAAATTTTAAAACTTACTTCTATTCTCAAATAATTTAAGAGTTTTTGATAACAAAATTTTTTTAATTGTGATAAAGTTGGAAGACATCATTCTGCATGGAGCATGGAGTTTGTATCTTCTCCCTGAGCATACGTGGGTTTCTCTCCGGGTACTCCGGCTTCCTCCCACAGTCCAAAAACATGACTGTTAGGTTAACTGGCTTCTCTAGATTCTCCTTAGGTGTGAGCGTGTGTATGATTGTTTGTTTGTCTTTATGTTGCCTTGCGATGGACTGGCGACCTGTCCAGGATGTACCCCGCCTTTCGCCCATTGACAGCAGGAGATAGGCACCAGCACCCCTCGCCACCCCGCTTGGGATTAAGCGTGTAAGAAAATGGATGGATGGATGTCAAAGGGCTTATATGATTAGATACTAAAGCCAGAAACCCTAAAATGTTAAAAGTATATAACAAAAAAGGTCACACACAAAAAACATATTTTTGAAACAAAAGGAGTCACTTGAGGTAAAAGGAGAAGGGTAACACCTTAGTGAATATAAATGATAGTGTGTTGTGTGCAACCACAGCATCCAGAAAACTCCAATGCTATCCCAGAACTTTTTATGTCACAATATACCAACAGCATGTTCCGACACCCCCACCCTCAATTCAATTTCAATTCAGTTTATCTATATAGCGCCAATTCACAACACATGTCATCTCAAGGCGTTTTACAGTTCACCAGATCATACAGTTGGTTTATTATAATTATTTAATACCAAGAAGTATTTTTAGTTAAACAAATAATGTTTTTTAATAAATTTTGTGCTGAAAGTTGTAATTCAACAGTTTTGTCTTAAAATATAATTGTCATTCTAAGGATTCAGCCTTGTTTTTGGTGAGTTTGGTCTTGCTCTTGCATGAACAGCCCATATCTGATTTTATAAGTTTAATGTTAAAAAAAACCTGTGCTTCAAGTATTGTGTCCCAGTGCTCCATGAAGAACCTGTAAAGCTTAATTTTCCAATGCATTAGAAACCATCTTGACACACAATTTAAATCATAAATCATTTTCGAACTCCAGCCAAGCAATAGTGGAGTCCACTGCGACAGCAAGAAAACCACAAGATACAGATGACATCAGCTGCCAGGAGGATGAGCTGTCAGTCCCATGACTGAATGAGCAACACCTGAATGCAAGAAATAAACAGCTTATTGCACTCAGGGGAAAGAAGGAAGAGACACTTAAAACGCCTTCATGAGCATTCCACCCCAAGACAGCCCACAAACCTGCTGTACATTGAAGTCTAGATCAGGTCTGCATCATGTCAGTGCAGCATTATTAATGGCACTCACTTAAAACCTAATTACAGGCTTCACTTCTTGGCTCTGTCTGTGCTTGGTTCAGTCAGGCAGAGTCTGTGCAGGTTAATGAAAAAATGACATGCTTAGCCAATCCAAAAAATAAAAAATAAAATAAAAGGGCTATTTTAACATCACACAGAAAAGGGAGACTTTCTAAAGGAGTAATAGTGTCTTATGTATGGAGAAAAATGGCTGTGAAGTTACAATAATGACTGTCAGACTCCGGCAGTCAGCTGGTTAGATTACAACCTGATGTGATAATGTTATTCCCTGTGGCCAATTTTTACATTCAAATGAACTTAAAAAGCTGAAATAAGACTTGGCCATGGGCTTAATACCTGTCATTAATCTTCACAATGCTTCAACAGAACGTGAGCAAGAACTTTTATATCTTCTTGGGTCCTAGGAGAGTTTGATCCAAAGACATAAAGATTCCTTTACCAAGTAAAACCATAATTTATTATGCTGCACATTATTAAGCCATGTGTCATTTCAGATTTTTATGTTAATATTGAGAAAGCTCTGCAAATCTGCAACTGAAGGAAACCAAAATACATCTTCAGATGCTATTTACTGTATTAAAAATATCACAATCACAAAGAGGAAACCAAATTGACTCCTTTCTTTCCTGCTGTGTCTCAGGATATATATAAAAAAGTAGTCCTTTCCTGCTGTTGCCAAAAGGTATTGATCAGGACTGTCTTCATCTGACTTTAATTCCCCAATCTCCTTTCAATGCATTCACACAGTAGCCTTTTTTCTACCACTGACCTTTAGCAACCCCATCTCTCTTCAACCTCAGTAACATGGACAACATCCTAAAGCTGAAAAAGCACAAGAAACAACAAAAATAACCTCCCGGGAAATATTTAACAGGAAGTCAATAAGGAAACAGGAAGTTTGGAGTGTTATTTGAGCCAGGTTGCAATCCTCATTCCCCACCGTGCGGTGTGGTAATTGTGCTGTCTGCCAGCATGAAATAAATGCCTCCTGTTGAGTGCTTCCATCATTTTTAGGATTGTGGCACTTTGATGTAACACGAGAAGCTTCATTTGAATACATTATACCATATCCATCCTACATTTATGGTGGCTTTCTTGTGTACGTGTCAAGTGGAAATATCTCTGATACATTAGGGTGATGGTTTCCCTCAATTATCACAATTCTATTATTCATTTCCTTAACTTTAAAAAAGGTGACCTAAACCAAACTCAGGTTTTCTCCCCACATCTTTCACCACCCAGTGCTAATTTATAACTGGTGAACTTGAAAAAAAAAATATATATATACATTTAAAAAAGCACTAGAGCTCATAAAAAAAAAAGAATGATTATGTAGGATGGGTGATAGTACAACAGATGCTATTGGTTTATATAGATTCTTAAGTTCATAAATATACGTATGGCTTTTTGTCAAACTTGTTACAGAATATGCACTCAATCAAATGGCAGCAACTCAGTACAGACACAGTGAAGTTCCCTTGATGAAGTTCAAACTGTGCATCAGGATAGAGAAAAAAGGGGACTGAGAGACTTTGAACATGACATGGATGTTGGTGCCAGACAGGTTGTTCTAAGTATTTCAGAAGCTGCTGATCTAGTGGGATTTCAAACAGTCATCTCTCTGGTTTGTAGAAATTGATCTAAAAAAAGAAAAAAGATCCAGTAGGGAGCAGATGGAAACGCAAGACTGGTTTGAACAGATAAAAAAAAAAAAGCAACAGCAGTTCAAAAAGCAAACCAAAGTATTCAGAATATCATCTTGAAGTTTGCAGAATCTTAAAATAGACAAGATAAAACCACGTGCTTTAAGTGGAAAAATCTCACAGATGTCACTGCTGCCGGATAACAACAGGAAAGTAAAGCTACAAACTGCAAAGGCTCATCAAAAATGACAAATAAAAAAAAAAACACTGCTGCTTGATGCTGCATCTATGATTTCAGCCATTGTTTGACACCTTGAGTTTCATTTAGAGTTTATACAACTTAGATGAGGCTGATTAGGTCCATGGCCTTTTGACATCAGAGAACCCATCTTCTGATGGCTACTACCAGGAATGCACTATGTCACAAAGCTGACACCTTTAACAAGACAACAAGGTTATTATATTCCAAAGGCCTCAAGAGTCACCAGATCCTAATCCAATAAGGCAACTGAGGGATGTGCCAGAGTGGTAGAATCACATTACAGATGTGCAACTGACGAGTCCACAGCGACACTGTGATCCTCTGAATGCCTCGCCATGGCGACTGCTCTTAACTTTACCAAAGGAGGAAGGGAAGGATTAAGTAGATCAAGAAATCTAGTTTGAAATATCTTGCAGACCAAATCTGCTGTATATCTGTTATATAAGGCATTCCTATATTAAAGCATTCCTTTCCAAACATAAAGAAAAAAGGTACCATTTGTGACCTTGTTGTATTACCTTTGCTATGATGTCACAGTGTTGTTTGCATTTATTCATTTTTTCAACGTTTAATGATTGCTTGGCCTTGGGGAGATTAAAATGTTCGATATTTGCAACAAAAATTTGCTCCAATATATTGTTCAAAAATAAATATTTGAATGAACTTTCTCTTGGAATTATTATGGATGCTAATGTAAGAAAATCTTCTTCGGTGCAGACAGAGTGTCTGCATGGCATAGTTAAATATTAAGAGTACTACTCTTAATACTATTATTTGGTAAAACCTGCAACACTTGAGTACTTTTTTGCATTGGAGACAATGCCTTGCATATATACCATTCCAGAGTACTGCGTCCAGCGTGGGTCTGATGTTTCAAAATTGTATCCGTCTGCACCCGGAGAGTTCGGAACCGAGCCGACCCATTACCCGCAATCATCCCCATTTAAAACCCTGCCTGCACCACATGAACCTGTAAATAATAAAGTGCTACCCCACCCGTGATCAAAAAGTGTATCCACAGCCTTTTATAATAACAGAGGCAGTAAAGAAAATTGCCTCATGGTCCGAAATAAGACGGTTTGCCTCTTTGCTTAAAAAAATAGGCCTACTGTTATCTGGAAATTCTTGAATTAATTCATTTATAAGATGTAGAGTTATTACATAAGAAAATATAAATACGTTTCATTCATGCCTTAATTCTGTGATACCTGCATTTTGTTCATTTATACTATTTATAATATGGGTCATCTACTCGTAAATGTACGTTTTATACCTGACCAGAGGTGGAAAAAGTACTAAAATATCATACTCAAGTAAAAGTACCAATACTTGGATGAAATATTACTCAAATACAAGTAGAATTACCCATCAGAAAAATTACTCAAGTAAAAGTAATAAATAGCTAATTTAAAATGTTTTTTAAGTAAAAGTTACTTAGTTAAATTAAAAAGCAAAAAAACTGTTGCCAACCTCGCCAAGAGACACTGACTTAAATGAAATACAATTTTTTTTTAGCAATTTATTTTCCCAAGCCACTCAGAGCCCCATATAGGGATGAAAGAGCCGCATGCGGCTCCAGAGCCGCGGGTTGCCCACCCCTGTGCTAGACAAAATTAGCAATGCCATGAAACAGGTTGTTTTGCTAACTGGCTATTAGTCATGAAAACTTTGTTTGAAGTACCAATGCACTAAATACTTACCAAAACATGCTTCCGCAGATTAGATGTGGAGTTATTGAATGCTGCCAGTTCAGTCACCTTTGGCAGACACATCTGGCATTGCATGATGATACTGTTGGTCCTCTTGAATTTAAATAAAAAGCAGTCTTTCAAATGTGGCCGAGGATTTTCGTCGTTTTGGGCAGCAGAATTCGATGTTTCAGCGAGCATTTCTAGTGAAATGTTCTCTGAACCGTCGTCGCTCTCCTGATCCACCTCCATCTCGTTCCCAATCTCCTACAGAAAGACTTGGCGCCTGGTAGCCTAGATCTGCATGCTGATCACGTCACTCACTGTAGTGCTTCCGGGCCCGATTTTTTCTCTTCCTTTCGGTTTTCCTTTTGTTTTTTTTTTACTCAGTAACGGATGGGATTTGTAATGTAACGAAATACAATACTTCACTCAAATCGTAATAAAGTAAAATTTAAATTACCAATTTTAAAAACTACTTGAAAAATACAAAATACACAAAAAAACCTACTCAATACAGTTACTTGAGTAAATGTATTTCGTTACTTTCCACCTCTGTACGTGACCCAGTATAGGACTCTGAATACACAGAATATGAAAACATTTTCTAAAAATAAATAAATGGTTCAATATATGTCATACTACCGGATGATGAAGCTGCTAAAATTTGTCAGACCAAAATACAGGGCAATAACAGAACATTCAGACCGAACACTAGTTCCATGGCCGACTTTCCTCACTATTCAACGTAAAAAAATAAGTATAACTTTAGACGTGAACAATTTACTCTTATCATAATGTTTCTTTTCTGGCGGGTGAAAAGCATTCCTCTGCAATGACATTTAATAGCTTTAAAATATATTGTAATAGACTTTGCTAAAGGCACATACAATGTGTGTGTGCCACATTAGCACGAGTCATAGCTGCACAGAATGACATGACTGACTCAGCCTCACCAAACAATTAAAAACCAAAGGTAAACTAATTACTGCTAATTCCACAAGTTTGCATTTGCAGTGCATACAGTAAAAGTCCAAGCAAAGGTTTATACTCCACACCCAGCAAAGATTAAGGGTAACTCGACATTTGCTAATTAGCCTTAATTGCAAATGAAACCCGGAAGGCACCATCCATTACAGCTAAGTATACAGAGGAGCTTTATGCAAATGATACCGGCCTGTGACATTTAAGCATTTAAGAGAGTGCCTACTCTGCTATTTCACATATCTTTTTATTTCTATTTTTTTTTATATTTGGAGTGTTTTACTCTCAGGAATCAGTTTCTGTTTTTAATAAAAGAACAAAAATGAGCTTTTGATGTTACGCCTCCAAAGTCACAGCAGAGGTAGTCATGGAGCTGAATGGTTGTTCATCAGTAAGGCAAAGCCAATATTATTCAGGAGAGACGCCATTACTTTTGAAGCACATGTTTCTGAAATGCAGAAAAAATAATTGCTGTTTTCCTTTTCGTATTTTTTTTCATTTCAGTGTTTCAGACAAACATAAATAAATAAATATTGATATCAGACAACTGATTAAGTCCAGAATACATTTTTTTTAAATAAAGATTATTCTCAGGGACAACTGTGGCTTCCACTTTCCTCCTGTCTCATGTCCATGTGTCCATACCATGGGTAGGGCACTTAATTTGGCCTGACGACCTGCGTACTTGCATATAAATATGTGATAAATACAACATAAATTTTATCCATCCGCAATTGCATGCAAGCAGCTGTTTAGGCCCCATTAAAGAACTGCAGACCTACTCTGAGTGGTCAGCAGATACTGTGAGTAATTACCCTTCTCTTTCCTACTAAGACTTTTCTGTTTCAGAACAGGTGATATCTGTCCAGTAATTAAACTCAGCATCTAATCATGTCTGAGTTTAGAACGATTATATTAGAAGCCCTTATCAGTTGAAAGTAGATAAGAATTCACCATGGCAATGGAAGGAAAAAGCCTCTAAAATCTCACCCAGTAGTGCATAGGGAATAATTTAGGGTTTATATTTAACACATAGGATATATATTTAGATTTAGGATATATTGGATGTAAGGTCTGCGATGGACTGGCGACCTGTTCAGGGTAAACCCCGCCTCTCGCCTGTAGACAGCTGGAGCTAGGCACCAGCACCTCTCGCGACTCCACTTGGGGGTTACAGAAAATGGATGGATGGATGGATGTAAGGTTTCTTTATAATTTATAGCTTTAGAAATAAATTTAAGATATAGAAATAAATGTTTCATTCACATATACATAGCCAGTGAAAATAGATTTAACAAACAAATACAGATGTTATATTTTCCAAATATAGATTTAAATTGATTTATTTCTGATTTAATGAGAGAAATTAGCTCTACATGTAAAGAAAATGTGGTAAATAACAGAAATATGACTTTAAAAATCTGTTTGATACATTTTTACGTTTCGTACACCATAATTTTTTGTATGCATGTGATGCATCTACATAACAGGCAGCAATTAAAGATGCGATTTCCAAAATATACTGTGAAGCAGACCCTCTTCATGCCTCCAGCATTTAATACTGAACATGGAATAGTAACATAAAAACGCTCCAACATGATTCTTATTTAGTGCTTTCTGAAAATATTAAAATCAGATGTCTTAGGTTTAGGAGAACATCGTTTTGGTGATGATGAAACATCTTATCAAGCTCTCATCATATAATTGGTATTTTTGCTCAAACCTCAACAAGTTCCTCTCGGAAATAACACATTTTTTCCAACCACTTGTACAAATGTGAGCTGAAAAGTAGGAAATACTCAGATTTACTCCAAACCATGCTGCTAGTGAGTTGGTCCATTTCACTAATTTATCATGTCATGATTTTACTTCCACGCATGGAAAAGCCAGAATATGCAGGAATTTACCCCACAACTTACTCTGGATTACCAATAACCCTGGTTTATGAAATAGGTCCTATGCCAAAAAAAAAAATAAATCTTGATAACCTCCAGGTGGTTTTGTGGATAAAGCTGTTTTTTACCGATTGAAAAATGAACAAACCATTTTAGAAGGGTAAATATCAAACCTGGGTTAGAGCATGATGGGGGTAACATTTTGGTCTGGGGCTGTTTTATGGCTGAGGGACCTGGACAAAGTATGATTTTTGATGGAAAAGCACAAAGTCCTGAAGGAAGTGTCCAGCCATCGGTTTGTGACCTTTAACTTAACTTAACTTATTATACAACAGGGCGATGATCTGAAGCACATTGGGATTTTGCAGTAACTGAAATCGTACTGAGACACTGTGGCTTTATTTCAAACTCCCAACCCCTTTAGTCTGTTTGAATAAAAGAAAAGATCAGAGAAAAGGACATGTAAAAACACCATCACCATCTATTGGAAACCGGCTGCCAACAGGGTAAACCTAGTTAACAGAAGTCTAGGCAACAACTCTAGAGCTGCATACTGCAGTATAGAAGGATAACTGCTTCCCACACAAACCAGGGCTGTTTGTTTTGCTTTTTTACATTAATAAATGTATTCAAACCTTGTAAAGACATACATTTCTAAAACCTAAATCCATTGGACGAAAATGCTTTCTTACAGCTATAAATATTTTGAAAATGCTTGCAGGGACGATGCTACTTGTTCAGTGTAAAGTAATACTTTTGATATGGAAAAGTCAAAACAGTGTTACAGCAGGATCATGATCTAAAGACATGCTGCTTACTTTTAGCTTCCTTCTTTTCCTTTTGTCTGATGAAATGTGAGACAGATAAGGGTATAATATTACTATTGGCAACCTGTCTCCGAGCAAATGGACAGCTTCTGATGCTGGTGGTTTTGAACAAAATGAATCACTTTATCTTTTCAGAAGACAGCAGTGTGGGCAGCAGGAACCCCAGGAACCATCTTTGTGTCTCCAGTGTTACATTTTCATTACAGTGATTTAGTAGATGTGTTCGCTCACAGCCGCTCTCAGTGACTGCAGCTATGAAATAAGCTTCAATTCCAACATCAGCAGCATCAGGGTCGTGTGCACCAGAGTAGGAGTTCAGAGGCTGAGAAAGGCAGCCAGAGAGAGCCGTCTAGGGAGAAGTGACACAGGTGAGTTAGTGCAGGGTGATGACGGAGCAGGAGGAAGCTTTTTGGATGTTTTCCTCCTCGTTCAAATGGCAATAAGAGAAAACGTAATCCCATAACAGTCCAATAATGCAGCGTTATGGGCCTACGGCTTCCCTTCAGTGGGACTTTTTTGATGAGCTGTTAACGTCCATTCCCGATCAGAGAAATATGGGAGGGGAAAAAAAAATCCATATTGCATTGTGTGTGCTAGAGTGATTGAATCCCAGCAAAACAAGTAAAGCAATAAAAATCAGCGGGAGTGATGCCAAGACAAGGATCACAGCCCTCTCTGAGTCTATATCCTGCATCTCGGAGTGCTGGAAAAAGGTCAGCTCTGTTTTCTCTGGAGGCGGTTAGAACTGGATCGAATCCAAGGCAACTGGTTTGCAGAGAGCCAGTAGAAGAGCGTTTTATCCTGACCTGGCAGCAGCCTTCTTCATGTGGGTGCCTTTCACAGTCTTAGGTCATCTTTCCTTGTGTGTGTATGTGTCTCTGCCTTAGCAGACCTTGTAAGTGTACTGTTTAATATGCACACAAATGCACATGCATACTTGTGCAAAGGAAGCCATCTGTTGAGATGAGTCATTGGAGTAATGAATCTGGTTTCACCTCCTCCCACAGTGGCCATCTTTTTCTAAATATCTTGAAAAGCTCATTCATATCACATTGGTTGTAGAAGGAAAAGTAAGAAACACAGGAAAAGAAAGAAGGGTGTTGCAAATTGGACCGTTGCCATGGATGAAGCTGATAGGTCTTTGGATGATATTGCAATTTCTCCAGAGAACAGGATTTACAGTGTTGCTCTTTCACATTCCTCCTGCTGGAGACTTTCAAGAAGAGCTGCACACTGCAGTATAGGAGGATAACAGCCTCCCACACAGACTTTTTTTTTTTAACGATGATCTGAAATGCCTTCAAATATTCATAAACATTCCGATAAAGAAAACTCAGTCATTACCGCGCCGCTACACAGAGGACTGTAATGGCTGTGAGGATGACAGGCGGCAAGACTCGTGGGTTTGTTGGAAAAAATACCAGCAGTTAAAAACTCAGAAGGTTCAGCAAATATATATGTTTATATATATATATAAAAAAGCATTTTATTTCATTATAGATTTTCTGAAAAACTTTTTTAATGAGCTGTAATCCATGATCAACAGCTAACTTAAAATGTATCCCACTGTTTATAACAAATCTATGCAACATATTGGTTTAGAATGTAATGTATTGAAATTCTTTCCATTTTGATGGTATTCTAATTTAAGTTAGTCGTTGGTGTATTGCAAATAGCACCATTAAACTAACACCTAAACTGAGCAAGAATCTCATTTGCTTTTTTTGAGTCGTTCTGCCTCGCTCACTGACTGTGAATGATAATGAAGCAGCAGGTGGAAGGCTTCGAAGGATTTCAGTCACTCTTTGAAAAAAATCCTTTTCTTACCCAAACCTGCAGCTAAAGAAAGAAGCCTGTATCACTACAAAAAAAAAAGAAACAGCAGTTATCTTAAGTCACATTTCTTCTCGCGTAAAACATATTTTAACATGCAGCTATAAGTATGTGTTTGTAATTACTACCTGAGTAATTGAAGCTGAAACACCTTTATTCTGAGGCAAAAAACAAAACAAAAAAAGAAACGAATTTACCCGTGTACACTGTCGTGGTTAAGAAAATGAGACAATAATACCGGGATATTAGAACGAAATTGAGTTCCCAGAGAGGCGTATGAAGGCATATGCACGCTCTCTCCTTCTGTCAAACTCACAATGAAAGGTCACAAAGTTAAAACATCCAACAAAGAGAGTGTCTTTTTCTTATGGAGAGAATGTGGGTGATTTTCTCTGCACAGGTGAGTTTTCACTGAAACTACTGAGAGCAATATTAGCATAAGTCTGACAGCAGTGCCTTTGATTGTATGCAGTCAGAAAGTGGCTTTATGATCTTCTGTGTCTTGGTTTTTTAAGTGAAATACTGTCTAATCCAAGGCACTCTGAGAGTCCTGTGTGAAGGTAAGCCATGAAAATCCATGCTTCATTTACCCTCTGTCATGCAGGAACCCACACTAGATCTGATATCCAGAACAGCGTTTCAAAACTCCTTGTATACTCCAGTAGCATGCAATTTATTTGACACCACAGCTAATCTGAATGCTCTATCTTATTCCTGGGTGTTATCTGTGAAAGCACTGCATCTGTTCTTAGCTGCGACATGTTAACGCCCTGTGCGCACGATAAATTGCCACCTCCTGCAAGCAGTAGATGGATTGCAGCTCTTTCATGGTGAGAAGATCACCTCTATTACCAAAGCAAAAGGCCACCATCATATGGAACGAACCCAGCCGTCCATAGAAGAGCAGCTAACGTTATACAGTAAAACCTAAAGATTGTTAATAACAATGTTTTTATTGTGCTTAATTTACTTTTAATACTTTAAATTAACTTAGTGTTAACAAAAATTATTTATTCAAAGTAAAGAGGTTTAACGCAGCATAGACAGGATTTTAAACAGTAATCAAATCAAAATCAGAATATGATAAAATACAGAAATTTTAATGGGGGGGGTGTGCTTTTAACCAGCATGGAAAGCAGCTTCTGTTATTCTGATAATTCTTGAAAAGTCTCATTCAGTTCAATATGTTTTAAAATTAATCTTACAGAAAACAGCAGAGGATCTGCTGCAACATTAGAGGCGGCTTTTATCTTAAGTCATTTAAAACAAAATATTTATTAGCATTATTATTTCAATGAGTAGTGAAAAGTTGAAGAAAGATTTTAAAAGAGATTTTTACACTTTATAAAATCAATATATTCTATTAGGATTTAATGTGATGGACCAAAACAAAGAATAAAATAATTGTGAAAGAAAGAACACATTAATTTCATAATTATTTTTACACTTAAGAATCTGAAAAGAGATAAAGTGAGTGCAACTATCTGGCTTTTAATTCAGTAAGTCTAATTAAAATGCACTGCATTTAGTTGTCTTCCAAAACGAAAAGAGGAAAAATCAGGGATGAATTAAGACAAAGGAGGTCGGATAAAATCAAAATGTTGGGAAGACGAGTTTCATTTAACTTGATGGAGATTCAGCCTTTTTGAAAGGAGGACTGAACAGCAAACCTTTTTCTGTAGGTGCACATAGATAATAAACACATAACTGCCCACTAAAAACAAATCTACTCAGTATGATCATAATTCATACAAAAAAAAAAAAAAAAGAAATACAAAACAGAAAACATTAAAAATTAGGGATGCAGCTATCAAGTATTTTAGTAATCAATCTATTAAATATTATTTTTCAATCAATTATTCTAAAAAGAGATAGTTTCAGTATATTAACATTTCTAGTTAAACATATGTTTGTAGAAAAAAAATTTGCATTTTAAAGAAATTATAAATGAAAAAAATACTGAAAAAGCACAAACAGTTGCATGTTTATGGACATGTAAAAAATATTTTTTTTTCTTATAGGGAAAATGTTAATATGTTTTTTTAGAGTTTTGTCTTTATAACTTCTGTTGGGATGGTTATTATTCAGATAATGACCGTTTTAGAGTCAGTATAGCAGTAGTCTAACGACTCCATTATTAAATTAGTTAACAATTATTTCAATAACCGATTAATCACAGTTAATCTGATAACTTATCCCAGCCCTATTAAAAACTATATTTTTTTATAGATTTTTCTAAAATAGAATACAATAAAATACATTGAACTTTGGGGAACTAATGCTGCAGTTGACTAACTTTAAATTAAAAATCTGTCGGTAGGATAATTTTCATTTTTAACGTGAAGCTGTGGCTACTGTAATTAGAGATGATGAGAGTTTGGACAGTTCTTTATAAAGTAGCTCCTGCTCACTGAGGTTTTCTGTTCTTTTTTTCATGTTCAAACCTTATAACCATGAGCTTTTTTGCCAGCCTGACTATTATTACACACATTTTGTTTTTTGAAACTGGCCTCGAGCATCTGCAGCCACACTTCTCAACAGGGTGAGATGACACAAGACGCTGTGATATCTCACCAGACAGAACTAATACTTTTCAGTGTCTGTCGCCCGTTTAAGTAAATTAAACACTGAAATTGGATCTAAGAAATAGAAATAGCAACACTTCTGCAAAATTGGACACACCTCTGTGGGCGAAGTGCACATATAAATAAAAGAAAATCAAACATCAGAACTAACACCGGTTGTACAGTTTTCCTATGATTTTACATCTATTCCAGCTGCAAGTGGCAAAACACAATTTAGTGCACAGCAGCAAAGTGTGTTTTCACGTGTGCTTTTCTAGCTGTTTTTTCAGAGATGTGCATGCAGGGTGGCGGTGCAGTCTGAGAGGTAAAGCCTGTGATATTGGGCAGCAGCCCTCCAGCCTTCAGCTGCGTGCTGTGTAAACAGTCAGAGCAGTGGGACGGACAGAGATTGCCACCACCTGCGGCTCTGCTGGGAGCTGCTGCAGGATGAGAGTTTAGTAAAAAGAAAAAATGTGTGTGTGTCTGTGTGGTGGGGGTTATTGGAGAGGAGCTGAGTGGAGGGAGGTGAAGAAGGAGCGCATAATTACATGGCAGAGTTGCACCTCATCTCGGCTTACTCCAAGACCCCCTCTTCTTCTTTTCCACCCACACACACACACACTCCGCCTCCTTTATGTCTTCATTTGAGAGAAAACAATCCATCAGACAAAGGTCAGTCTACCACACACCCAGCGATGAGAGGAACGCATAAAGAAGAGACCAAAGGAACATCGTAGGAACCGCACAAAAGAATGTTTCTATTATATTTTCTCACAAAGCAGTAGATATTTTACTCTTCTTGTCACTAAACGTAAACGTAAAAGGAGTAAAACCCTTCCTATAATATGTAAATTATATCCTTCCAGCTCAGAAATTCTTTGGAAAAAACATCAGAATATGAACAGAAGGAGCATTGCAGGGAGAAGAGCAGTGAGAGGGCGCTGTCAAATGAAAGTGCTGCGGGGTGTTTGTGTCAGACTCAGACCCGCCACCTGCAGATCTGCCCAGGCAAAGCTGGCTCTGACTCGTCCCTTTGAGAAACCATCGCTGCACGACTGCACAAGGCTCACCGATCGATGGATGCTATCTTGGTAGACAAAATGAACAAAACCTGGCTCTTTCTCTGTCGCCGGAAAAATGTATTTTATTTGTGAGGGATTTCCCCAAAGCTGTTGGAGGGATACGTATGAAGATGTCAGCAGAAAACCTACTGAGAGGCGAAACAAACTGTGACTTCAGAAAACACAGTTTGACCAGTTATATCTAAAATAAAAATAAAAAATCTAAAGAAAACTACATCTACATGATACCGTTGCAATGTCATGTTTGGCTTTTGTGGAGTGCTTTAATGGTTTTGTTGATTGAAACAGGCCTGTCCTGTTCTTAGCTAACTGATAGTTAAGGAGCTTTTTATACAAAGCTTGTTTGATTTATTCCCAACAAGTACTTTAGCCTGTAAAGGAGGGTCTGTGTCACTTTTTACAATAGGAAGATAATGGTGATTCATCCTTTGTTAGGTCTGTATTTGTCAAAAGTAGACAAACAGTCTAAGAGAAGAAAAACATTGGTTTCTATTAGTTTTTTCTCCATCAATCATCATCATCATCATCAAAATCGTCACCATTTTCATAAGATCAGATTAATGACAGCTGTGGCCTGATTGGAGTAGGCAAAGGTTTTCCAAAGTCCTAATAAAAGGTTTAGGAGATTGTGCCTTCACTCAAATACTCTACATCTTATCCTGATGTAAAGGTGGTTTCAGAAGCAAAGTGATGCAAAGAGCAAACAGACTGAATAGAGTTGAGTTCTTACCTTCTTTAAATGATTGTAAATGATCTTTTTAAACTTACTCCCTTATGCTACGTTCAGACCGGACGCAGCAAGAGCAGCAAAATCGCGTCTGCTGCTTCCTTTTTGCTGCTTGTACCAGTTAGTTCTGACGCGCGGCTGAAGCAGCTTTGCTGCTCTGGCTGCGCGGTGCAAAAGTGTGTCTGACGCGTGTTGGGCGGAGCTACTCTATCCTTTCTTTGCCTTGCAGCTATATTTGCTGTGATCAGTGGGAATAAGGTAGTTTTAATATGAAAACTTAATCAGTGCAGGCAGTTCATCCAGATTACCATTTCTGTCGGAGCCGCTCAGAGCCCCACATATCAGCGGTGCGCTGTCAGTAGGAATCCGATTCATCAGCAGCCTCCGGCCGGGTCGCCTCCTCGCGATTCACCGCAGCAGCTGGTAGGTGTTTTTTATCTAAATAATCTAAACTGCAGGCAACAGGATAATAAAAGCGAACATATTCTGCTGGCAGATTTCTGCATTTTCAGTTAGTTTATGCATCAATAAACTGTTTCAGTGGAGTGATCACAGCGCTCTCTATCATCAGCGATGTGTCCGTCTCACGGCCAGCTCCCGATCAGCGTCTCTGATTGGTTGATGCGGCGTGTCGAGCAGCAAAAGTAAAATTTTTCCATCTCGAGCAGTAGCCCGTTTGCGGCGCTTCACGCGCGTCAGATGCTTAAACGTGCCCAGTGCGCTGCTTCAGCTGCTCAGACGCGCTGCGCCTGCTGCTCAAAACGCACTGCGGGACCTTTTGCTGCGCCTTGACGCGCGTCAACCATTGACTTTGCATGTAAACTCGCTGCTTCTGTCGCGCCTGCTGCGTCCGGTGTGAACGTAGCATTACACACAGGGGAACTGTGTGTAAGTAAGCATGCAATGAGGGGAATTCCCACACTTGTTCATTCATAGAAATGGCATTGAAGACGAAGAAAATAGACTTTACCAGTCGGGGCAATGGACTTCTGACTGAGAGCTGAGCGGCAGAATGAAAAGCCAAGCAGTGGGGAATAAATCCCAGGAGCTGTAAACGAAGTGGCTGCGCTGATACAGAAGTAAAAAGACAATTAAGAATAACAATAAAAAAAAAATTAACTTTGATCCAAAAACAATAAATGAAAACTACTGATGGAGGTAAAAGATGCAACTTATGATGTAAATACTTCATATGATTAACCATCAACCAACATGACAACATTCTGCCAAAATCTCCTGTACTTTATATATATCCAGACCACCTCTGTCATTCCTACATTGCACTCTCCATTTCTCACAAACAACACATAAAAATAAAAATGTTAGAGGAATTTCAAGCAGCAAGTTGCTAAACTTTATTCTGAACTTTCCTTCCATTTTCTGTTCCAGATTTTATTTCACTAGTGACTTGATCTCACAAAGAGCTCACTGACTGTCCTTCAGACAAAATGACAACAAAACAAACCAGCTTTCCCAAGATACCGACAATATCTGACTGATTGCACAAGTCTCCTACGCCAAATCTGGAGAATTTGGAAATAAGTTTATAAATGAGAGAGATTAGAGATAGGAGAAAAATGATGAATGTGACAGTTTATCCTAAATCACTTGACCGAACGATTTAAGAACAAATTTGTTCATATGAATGGATCTTGCATGAGGCCCATTGACTGAAAGAATTATCATTCATGTTAATAGACGTGATCAATTCTGCTATTTTGGCTCCTCATACATTCAAGAAGATCATATTAAGCTTTGATTTTTAGGCTTTTAGCCTATGAAAGGCATAAATCAAGTAAAAACAGGTAAATCTAATAAAAACAGATAACAATGTGGTGTCCCTGACAGCCTTGGCGCCTACACAGCAACTGCCTTGAAGAAGAAAAGTGAAGACAGTTTTCTGAAAAAAAAAAAAGAAGCTAGAATCTAAATGAAAAAGTTAACTTTTTTTTTGTTTTGTTATTGTTCTTCTTGTTTTCCAATGACGCCAAGAAGTGCTGCTTTCAGTTCAAGGATGTCATTTTATAACTGGATTGCTAAATTCAAAGTTTTCCGAAAAAATAAATAAATAAAGCAGCTTAGTAATAAACTAATTTCACCCATTTAAGCAAAACAGAAGAAATGCTTCTTGTTTTTTCACAGTATTGAAATCCTATTAGCTATCCAAAATAGCCATAAGAAAGTGTTAGGTTTAAGCTCTAAACCAACATCATGTTTACAACTACATTAAGATGAACATAAACCTGTTAAAATGCATCTCAGAGGCTTTTTATAAACATTTCTGGAAAACTGTTAAGCCTCCCCAAAATAAATCAATATGTCTACTTAATATTGGGATCCTATTGCTCTGGGAAATAGCTTTTACAGATGAAGACGAAGTACCCTGAATAGTAAAGAAGAGTGACTGTCAGCTGTGCCTTATGTAGATATTGGTCTCTGTACAGATTGGTGGAAACGTCCCTGTACTGAGATTCTGGCTGATTTTTGGAGTTGAATAAGACAAGCTCAATATCAAAAAATGTAATTTTTCTGATCTCTAGTGCAGCGGAAGCCAATAAATAATTCTAAAAATGGCACAAAGCAATTCTTCAGTTTCTATTAGGAATATCCAAAGCTATATCTTGATATTAAAATCCTTCTATTCACAGACAGCGCTTCATATCCCTGAGATAACAATTTAATATCCACCTAATTTCATATCCATAGAAGGACTCATTTTATCAACTGCCTGATATGACTGCCTGTAACTTAAAGTCAGAAACAGCCAGTGCAGAAGGAGTGAATCATTTCAGGGGAAACAAAGACAGGTTAGGATTTCAGTCTCTTCCTTTTTATCCACAAACATGGTTCATTTATGATATCAGCTGTTATAGAGAGAAAGAGCAGCTTTTCAAAATTGTAATCATCTTAATTATCATCTCCCTTACTTTTTAAATATGGTTGTTGTATCAACAGGAATGCTTGTACGTTTTTGGAGACATTCATGCAATTTTTAATGGCAGTCAGAACTGTTCTGTCAGGGTAGGAACTGATCTACGTCTTTGAGAAAAATCACCAACAAATACGTCATTATTGTTTCTTTGGAGATAAAGAAGCTTCACAAACCAATTCTAATCAGACAACCTGAGCTAAGATGGAATGGTGCAGAGCAAAGCCTATCCATGTGGTAGGAACATTGATCCATACTAAAGACATAATATGACTGGAACCAGAGGAGGAATGTTACTGGATGCTTTTCATCCAGCTAAGCATATATTTATACATTTTGTGATGTAGATTCAAGAATTCAAAAGCTCTTAAAATGTGTTGATGTATATCTCTACCAGCAAAAACACTGAAAGTTGTTCCTGAAGGGGGAAAAAAATTCTCCAATAGGTTTAATGTGCTGTTAAATAGTTCACCAAATCTTTATTGAATACTGTCTCCAGTATATATGACGGAAAAGCCAGCCTGGAGATGGATGTAAAGTTTGACTCTCTAGTTGGTTGCAGGCCAGGCTTTTATAATCAAAGGCTGCATTATTGCATATTTCCAGTCATTTGGAACAACACCTGAGGGCAGCCTACTATTAATAAACCGCACACGCAGAAGTCCACTAAACAGAAATTAATTCTCTAAATAACCAAGGTGGGTGTGCATCCACAGGGGAACCTGGGGGGTGCTGATGATCATGAGTTGGTTTGAACAGTCAAAAGTAATTTATCATACCGGTGGGGCAAAGACAGAGAGAAACATCTGAGTCTGAACATTTATTTTATTTTTTTGCCATGTTTTACACCTGTTTGATAAATATGGAGTGAATTTTGTTTCGCTATTTTTTGCAAGCAAAAAAGAAGTTATGAAGCTTAAGCATTGATTCAATCTGGACGATTGTTATCAGCTTTACCTGAACCACCTGCAATGTCCCTTGTTCAGCTCCAGCAAATGACCTTGGGGCCGTACCTTCTCCAAAGCCAATCATCTTTTAAGATCCCCTAAATTTAGCTCCTGACCCAGCCTCTCTGGGACTTCTTGCCGCATGCAAACAAACTTTCCCCCATCTCCCCCCCATATTCTCACTCCCACTCACCCTCTGGCTTATTCCACCACCGGGTCCGGGTCCTGGGAGAAGACTATTCTAATCCTTTTCTAGGTTCCTCATCCAAACGTACAGTACGTTGATTCAAACCAAAGACCAAAGAACTTACTTATGTCTTCATATGCTTCTGTCTCCTTGAACCCCAGTAAGCCTCGGCAGATTGCTGCTCATACTGAGCCTAGTTCTGCTGGAGGTTTCTTCCTGTTAAAAGGGAGTTTTCCTCTCCACTGTCGCTACATGCACGCTCAGTTCAAGGCATTGCAGAGAGTCAATGAGTCCTCGCAATAAGCTGGTTCTCCTAAGATAGAAATATTTAGAAGAATATGATTGTGTTACCTGTATAAATAAATAAAAAAAAGGCCAAATGAAAGTTTTCCCCGGGAAAAGCCCCCCAAGGTGAAATGGAAAATGAAAAAAAAAAAGACACATTTTTAAAAAGGGAATATGAAAAAATATATCCAGAAACAACTCCTTATAAAGACTTCTTTTAAAAAGTTTTCAGAGTACCGGTAGCTTTGCCTTTTTCTCCAATTTAATTGTTTTAAAAACATTTCATTCATTTTTGGTTTATTTCAAATGGCATCTTTTTAAACTTTATTTATTTATTTTTTTATGTATTTTATATTTTCAAAGTAATTCTTAAAGTCCACCAAAAATTTTGCCCCAGCAGAACAATAGAAATGTATCTTCACTCCTTGTTCTAGGGCAAAGCCCCAAGCGAATGTGATCTGTAAAAAAATATTTGAAAAGGAATGCATTTCATAAACTGAATTTGAAAATGGAAAACTTTAAAAGATAAAACTTAAAAAATATATTTTTTGAAATTTATTTTGTATTAAAATAAAAAAATAAAGTTTGAAAGACAAAATAAAAAAAAAAATATAAAATGCAAAAAAAAATGTAGAGAAAAAATTTAAAAAAGAATATTGTTGAAACTCAAATGATTTTCTTGATTAAGAAGTTTTTGAAAGTTCATAATAATGAAACAAAATTTACTCCATATTTACAATTCTGACATACCTCTACATTTTGAAATGACACTTGAACCTTATTTACTTTAACAGCTAAGGTCGTGTGTATCATGACGTACAATATCAGGGATGACACATATGTGATTGAAGAGGACCCCCACCCCCCCCCGCTACGGATAAGCAGGTTAAGATAATGGATGGATATATCCCCCAGCTACCCCTAACTTTGGGACATATATAAATCAGATTAAGGCTCAGACCTTCGAAAAGCAAAACAAAAGATGGAGCCGTCATTGATTATTTGATTCTTTTTTTTCTCTGGCATTTGTATTTACAGCCTTTTAACCTCATCAGCTGCCTTTTTATGAATCTGTGTGTGCTGTGTTTTTTGGTTTTAACATAAAACAAAGAAAACAAACAAATGCCTGTATTCTTTCATTCATGTTTTGATGTCAGATAAAAAAAAGCAAGTTAATTTATTCTCACTATGTAGGTTTCTCTTTTTAAAGGAAGCTGTAACTGTGAATAATAGGTATCTAGTCAACCTCAAAAAACCACAACCTCTGATTTCCAGTTGTCTTTACCCCAAGAAATACCCCAGTCTTTAGCTCAGCATTTAGACTTTTAAGTTAAAGCATGCATGAAATGTTATTAAAATATAACCAACTGCTTCTTGGTTCAATTTAAAAGCTTTGCATTTAGGCTTTTCAAACTGAATAATAATAATAAAAAAAGTATGGTAATTTTTTTTTCTTATTTTTGTTTCCGAACAGAAAAACCAAAGTAGGAACCAGACATACATGGATTTCCATTTCTGTCCTTTTTGCTTGCTGTTTTTTTAAAGAAAAAAAAAAGTATGGTTCACATTTATTCAGAGAAATATCAAATATTTATTTAACAGTTTTCATTAATTAAAAATATAATAGCAACATAAGAAAAATCAGTTTGTCTTTTTAGAAATTCAAGCGACTTTTATTTTTTTTTAAAGGTTTAGTTTAAACCTTGTTGTTAGCACCTGTCACAAGTACAAGGCAGACAAATGCACATACAGACAAATACATAAAGCACATCGTTTACAATATGTGGCTACTCTTCCCACTGTAAATAACGTTACTAAATAAATACAAATTTTAAATTGAAGTGCACCAGAAACAGACAGCTTCACTAAAATTAGTATTATAATCTAATCTTAAATTTATTTGCCGAGACTACTGATAGATGGAGGTTAATGTACAGAATATATATTTTGTCAATGGAGGTATTGCACACTGTATTATCATATATACGTTATATGTTGTAGGAAATAATTGTATAGGTTTTAATAAAAAAAGGGCTTTGAGAAGTGTTTCTTTTGCTTGAATATATTTTCCAGTTATTTTCTATTCAGATTGAATAATTTACTTAAGGCTTTATAAACTCTTATTTGAGTGATTTCTCAAAGCTACTGTTCAGTTTTACTGTAGACAAAATTTGTTGAGGTAGTTCTACTATTACTTGAGAAAACTTTCTCTGATGAGAAGCGATCAGATACAGTATATCATGATTTTAGGTATAAGGAAATAGGGCTTTGTGATAATCAATACACAAATACATTTCTGAGTAAGTTTTACCAACTGACAGACTTTTAGCATGTCATGTTTTAATGAAGCAAAAATTAGGAATACACCAATGCTACACATTCACGGTAAAAGAAAGAACAATTCAAATGTTTTCCAAATTTGTTTAATGAAGCCTAGCCGGAAATTCAACTGAAGAAACGATTACTATTTGCCTCAGCCAATCAGCATCCATAGATCATCTTAAAAGGGATCCACATCTCATAGAAGGCGCCTAAAGCGCAGGCAGCGGTCGCGCTATGTCGGACTTCTTTTCAGATGACCCAGATTCAACCAGCCTCCATCCCCTTCTCATCGTAGCTAAAGCTTCATCAGAGTGTCATTCCTCTCGGACTCTTGCTCTTCCCCGTCTCATCTCAACGGGTCCAGCAGAAGACCGCCATATTGAGCCTGGTTCTGCCAGAGGTTTCTTCCCAAATGAGAGTTTTTCCTTTCCACGGTCGCTTCCTGCTTGCTCATCATGGACAGGCTTACTCA
>NW_015151333.1:0-1113 GCF_000732505.1 Cyprinodon variegatus
AATGTACCCATAACTTATCCAATGTATGCCAGAGTTTTTCCCAGATTTTTCGTGCATCAGGCATACGCTGGCTAAATCGTCAAGGTGTGACAAGGGCTTTATGTATTAATTTGCACCAAAGGCACAACACACTCATTAGATAGGAGAAAAGTTGAAAGGTTTATTTTCAAAAGAGAAACAATAATCAAGACATTGAGGAAATGGCGGTTTTGGTTAAGGCGACAGCTTGGGATCAGGAGGAGAAAGCTTGCTAGTGATTCATGTTGTGGTTGAAGAGAATGTGTTGAGGAGAATGGCAAGCAGGAAGCTTAGGCTTGGAACCAGCGTTTTAGCTGAAGGTGGTTGCAGGTGAGCTTTGAGGAAGGAACTTAGCTGAATGGAAACCACAGTTTTAAGAACTTGCTAACCTGGAGATGAGAGAACAGAGTAAAAGGAGCACTAGAACGCACAGAGAAGCAGTGGAGCTAGAGATCTCTAAAGGAGTGCCTGAAGGGAGGTTGATGGCCCAGTGGTGAGGGCAATGAGGAGAAAGAGAAAGGGTAAGTCTTTACTTAAGACCCTATGAAGGTTATGATAAATCTCTGGAATGTTAGAAATCTCCAGAGATTTGAGGTTTTCAGTATAGTGGCTTAGAAGAGGAGGATCTACTAATGGGCTCTATGCACAACTCTCCTACTTCCTGTACTAAAGGCAGCTCTTTTATTTCCTGTCTTTCTACTGGACGGACTTCTTAATCCAGGTATGTCTGATCTCAGTAACCATGGCTAACTTGTTTACTGTAACCAATAGTCAGGATAGGCAGGTGAGTTAGGTGTAGTTGTCCAGGGCTCCTCCTACGTTCCTCCATAATGTTTAATTCCTCCCATGTAGACTTTCCCAATGATCAGACTAAGATCTCATTTATTGTGGGATTATTATCTGCCAGAGCTTTGAGATGGGCTGAATCCTGTTTCCAGAGTTTTCCTTTTTCTGGGTTGATATATCAAGAATTTGTTAAAGAATTTAAAATAACTTTTAATCAGGATCATTATTGTGTATTTTTGTCTAGAAACTTCTGGATATTAGTACAGGGGCAGAAAACTGCAGCTACCTTTGCCATAGATGTGCATTCTC
>NW_015151333.1:1578-3865 GCF_000732505.1 Cyprinodon variegatus
AACTTTCGTTCAATGAACGCGTTCAGGCACAACACTGCTGAGAGGGCTTGAGCTAACCCAGCAGCAGCACCTGCAATACAGCGCAGCAAAGATGGGGTTTGATGGATACTTCGTCCCGAAGAAAAATGTGATTTATGAACTAAATTTAATCAAAGGATTCAGTGTTCCCTTGCCCGGACGCGGGTCACCGGGGCCCCACTCTGGAGCCAGGCCTGGAGGGGGGGCATGATGGCGAGCGCCTGGTGGCCGGGCTTTTACCCATGGGGCCCGGGCGGGCTCAGCCCGAAGAGGAAACATGGGTCCCCCCTTACATGGGCCCACCACCCGTGAGAGGGGCCAATAGGGGTCGGGTGCAATGTGTGTTGGGTGGCGGCCGTTGGAGGGGACCCTGGCGGTCCGATCCTTGGCTGCAGAAGCTGGCTCTTGGGACGTGGAATGTCACCTCGATGGTGGGGAAGGAACCAAAGCTAGTGTGTGAGGATGAGAGGTTCCGGCTAGAAATAGTCGGTCTCACCTCGACGCATGGTTCTGGAACCAGTCTCCTTGAGAGGGGCTGGACATACTTCCACTCTGGAATTGCCCATCTCAGCGCCTGTACGTTGGGGTTCACCGCAGTGAACGAGAGGGTAGCCTCCCTCCGCCTACGGGTGGGGGGACGGGTTCTGACTGTTGTCTGTGCTTACGGACCGAACAGCAGTTCAGATTATCCACCCTTCTTGGAGTCCTTAGAGGGGGTACTGGAGGGTGCCCCTCCTGGGGACTCTCTTGTTCTGCTGGGAGACTTCAACGCTCACGTGGGCAATGATAGTGAGACCTGGAGGGGTGTGATTGGGAGGAATGGCCGCCCCGATCTGAACTCGAGTGGTCCTCTGTTGTTGGACTTCTGTGCTCATCATGGATTGTCCATAACGAACACCATGTTCAAGCATAAGGGTGTCCATATGTGCCCTTGGCACCAGGACACCCTAGGCCGCAGTTCGATGATCGTCTTTGTCATCGTTTCATCTGACTTGCGGCCATATGTCTTGGACACTCGCGTGAAGAGAGGTGAGGAGCTTTCCACTGACCACTACCTGGTGGTGAGTTGGCTCCGGTGGTGGGGGAGGATGCCGGTCAGACCTGGCAGGCCCAAACGTGTTGTGAGGGTCTGCTGGGAACGTCTGGCGGAGTCCCCTGTTAGGCGGAGCTTTAACTCTCATCTCTGGCAGAACTTCGAACACATCGCGGGGGAGGTGGGGGACATTGAGTCCGAGTGGACCATGTTCCGTTCCTCCATTGTCGAGGCGGCTTATCTGAGCTGCTGCCGCAAGGTTGTCGGTGCCTGTCGTGGTGGCAACCCTCAAACCCGTTGGTGAACACCTCCGGTGAGGGATGCTGTCAGGTTGAAGAAGAAGGCCTATCAGACCTTTTTGGCCTGTGGGACTCCGGAATCAGCTGATGGGTACCGGCGGGCGCAGCGGCATGCGGCTCCTTTGTCACCGATTCTGTTCATTACCTTCATGGACAGAATTTCTAGGCGCAGCCAAGGTGTTGAGGGGATCCGTTTTGGTGGCCTTAGGATTGCGTCTCTGCTTTTTGCAGATGATGTGGTCCTATTGGCTTCATCAGGTCATGATCAGCAGCTCTCGCTGGATCGGTTCGCAGCCGAGTCTGAAGCGGCCGGGATGGGAACCAGTGCCTCCAAATCTGAGGCCATGGTCTTGAGCCAGAAAAGGGTAGAGTGCCTTCTTCGGGTCGGGGGGGGTGTCCTGCCCCAAGTGGAGGAGTTTAAGTATCTTGGGATCTTGTTCACAAATGAGGGACGAAGGGAGCGGAAGATCGACAGGCGGATTGGCGCAGCGTCTGCCGTGAAGCAGGCGCTGTACCGGTCCGTTGTGGTGAAGAGAGAGCTGAGCCAAAAAGCAAAGCTCTCGATTTACCGGTCGATCTACGTTCCTACCCTCATCTATGGCCATGAACTCTGGGTCATGACCAAAAGAACGAGATTGTGGATCCAAGCGACCGAAATGGGTTTCCTCCGTAGGGTGGCTGGGCTCTCCCTTAGAGATAGGGTGAGAAGCTCGGTCATCCGGGAGGGACTCGGAGTAGAGCCGCTGCTCCTCCAAGTCAAGAGGAGCCAGTTGAGGTGGCTCGGGCATCTGGTTAGGATGCCTCCTGGACGTCTCCCTGGTGAGGTGTTCCGGGCACGTCCCACCCGGGGGAGACCCAGGACCGGTGGAGAGACTATGTTTCTCGTTCAGCCTGGGAACGCCTTGGGGTTCCTCCTGAGGGGCTAGAAGAAGTGGCT
>NW_015151333.1:6468-7826 GCF_000732505.1 Cyprinodon variegatus
AATTTTTATATATTAAATTTAGTATGGCAATAGGAAAATAGAAAATGAATTGTTCTCCAATTTCTCTATTATACTATGAAACGTTGTTTTTCATATTACTATTGCTAAATTTGAATAGAAAAATATTGGATGTATTACAAATCCCTGTTTTATATGGTTTTAAAGCTTTAAAGCAATTCTGACACGGACGCGGAATGAGCGCTTTAGGTGGGACCGAATATTCTTAATTCCTTTCACCAAGCCGGCGACATTAAGTGGTTGCACCCTCTTTCAGAATCGGGTTTGGCACGCCATTGTAATAAGGAGTAACTTTTAAATCACTGAGTGGACTTACAGAGCTAGAATTCCTTCTAATTTATCCAAATATATATCCACGGTATATCAACTTGTCCCGCAATGGCTACAGACTCCTGGGCGCAGGCCGTGGATGAGCAGGAAGCCGCCGCAGAATCGGTAAAAACTTACGCAACGAGAGCTAACCTGTTGTTAGCCTGTGTGAAATGATGCTCTGGCCCTCTGTGGGAACTGTCGAGGTGAAAGAAGTGTAAATATTGAGTTTATGCCATATTTATTTTTCTGGTGACACTGCTGGCGTACGCGCAGCTTTTTTTTTCTCAAAGATTTGTGACTCACAAAACTATGGTACCGGCTAAGTTAGCCCCATGGTAGCTTTAGCAGTTAGCAGGCTAAGATATAAACGATTCTATTTACTTCTGCTTACTCACCTAACGTTTTTTGTTTTTTCCTTCAACAGATCAGTAGTCTTCAAATAAAGGACAAACCAGAAGAGAACGGTGAGCAAGCTAAATTGTTCGAATAAGTAAAAAAACATAATTTTAAGATGTTATTCAAATCTAAATCGCCTTTGCGGATTAAACTGATTAAAACAACTCATTTCTACTGTTTTCCAATATTAAATTTCTGAACACTAGATAGTATTATCCTTAAAATATAATATATCAGCCTGCATCCAAAACAAAAGATATAAACACCCTGATAAACTTCTGTTTAACGTTTATGTAACCCATTAACCATACATGGGTCAGTTCTCACCCATTGTTGTTGACTATTCTCTGTTTAAGTTATATCACTTCAAGCCTATTCTAACAGTCTGAACTACATAGTAAGTAATGAAAGTATTCATGGATTGTGTTGATTTTCTATCCGGTCAGTACTTTTGGGAATTTAAAAGTTGTATTGGGACTCTCCTATGATGGAGTCTATTGTTTCTGAGTCTGCTTTCTATTTTTAAGAGTTATGTCCTGAGTTTTAAAGGAATAGTACACCCAAAACATGATTAGCCTTCATTTTCTACTCACCCCCATGCTGAACAACACTCTGGAGTACTTTTTTGATAT
>NW_015151333.1:8417-12960 GCF_000732505.1 Cyprinodon variegatus
AAAAAAGTACTCCAGAGTGTTGTTCAGCATGGGGGTGAGTAGAAAATGAAGGCTAATCATGTTTTGGGTGTACTATTCCTTTAACTCATTAATGGTCTTTTCACAATAAACGTGCTTAAAAATGGATGAAGAAAGTTGCGATTTCGACTGCACAAAGTTTGCACATTCATGCAGTTAATCAGTCAAACCTGGATACCAGGCCTTCTAAAATCATTTTCTAGATGAAATATAGAATTATGTAAATCGATCTGTCCTCACGCTTAAGCAACAATAAACAAAAGACAGTTTTAATCACCAGATAATCAGTAGATCCAGGGTGTCCTATTTAGCTGCTTTCTGTCCATCAAGTTCATGTTGTTCAATTGATCAACCTTATAGAACATCTAAAACACGGGTTTAGATTTTAAAACTGTGGATCAGGTGAAAATAAACTGAACACCACTGATGTACGTGGGACACACTAATCCACATGCACAACTGTTGAGAATGTGGTCAAAAATTAAGAGAAAAACTAATTAATTTAAAATTAAGTCAAATACAAACATCGTGTTTTACATCATTGACCGAATAATTAGTTGCAACCACAGGTTCCATTTTATTAGAAAAATGGTTTAGTGGTTTTTGCCTTTTTCTATGTACCGTTAGTTGCTCCTGAGTTTTATTCTACTTAACGCATTTAGAATTTCAGAACACATGATTTGTTGAATCCTGACAGAAATTATGATCATAAAAATCATTTTATAAATATATCTTTTTATAGGTACTGTTTCTAATGCCACAGAACCCAGCAGTGGGGCTGCAAAATCAGAAGCTGATGGCAAAACCAAAACTGCAGACGAGGATGACAAAGGTGTGGAGCTTGAAATGTTGATCCGCCTTAAAAACAGGAAAAAAGACCTTCAATTATCTTCCCATCAGTGAATATTCTAAGCTTACGTTGCCTTTCCTATCTTTCTTTTCAGAGGACAAGGCGGCACAATCACTGTTAAACAAGCTGATACGAAATGATCTTGTAAATACAACAAATCAGGTGGAAGTTCTCCAGAAGGATCCAAACTCTCCGCTGTACTCTGTGAAGTCCTTTGAGGAACTACGGCTGTAAGTGTCTCCCTTGTGTTCTTTGATAAAAACTTTTAGAATAGAATAGAATTCAACTTTGTCATTACAATGTCACACGTACAAAGCAAAGAGGCTGTGGGGAAAAAGGATAGGATATGATTTGGACACTTTTTAGATCAGATCAAGGATAGTATAAGTTTAAAAGATTCATGATGTCAAAAAAGTAAACAAAATAAAAAACCATTTATTGTATCACAGTGGGGAAATTGAGGTGTCAGTGGCAAAGCCTGGCAAAAAGAGATAGTCTGGTGAGGCTGAATACTCCCAGGTGTAAAACAGACCAGACTAATCACAGGACAAAAGGTGCGCCCATAATGCAACAGTATTTTGCAGTAACCATTACAATCAAGATTGCAGCTGCAGTGAAGCAATGTTTTATTAATACCCCCTATTATGTCCAGAAATAGCTATTAAAATTTTAATTGGCTGCTGTAAGCGCTTTTCTTCGGAAAAAAAAGGGGTACAGACAGGAACAAAATGGATAAATTCAGAAAAGTTAAAATGGACTTGGCAGAACATTAAAAATAGTGATGTGTGCCGAAATGACAGGTTCCTACAGTGGGGGTACGGAGACAAGACAATAAAATAGATCCTGAATGTATGAATGTGAATGTCCCATGAAATAAATCAATTTACCATAAAAAAAGATGTATAATTTACTCATTTGAATATACCAGGGAATTATGAGTTTTATTGTCATTTTATATACACAGAGTGTATACAAAACAAAATTTCGTTTTGTACAACTTTCATGACATTTCCATTTCTTAAAGTGCAGCAACGATCAAGTGTAATCGGTGTGGGAGAAAAAACATGGTGCAAAAAACCCCCCAAAAAACGCATTAATATGGTCAGTTTGATGCAGAGTCTGTAACATTATTTAGAGTTTTTTCAACATTCAGCAGTCTGATGGCGGTGGAAAAAGTGTTTCAGAATCTGTTGGTCCTGGATTAAATGCTGTGAAACCTCTTAGATGGCGGCAGGAAGAACAGGCTATGGTGGGGGTGTGGGGGCTCATTGATGTTACAAGCTTGGGACACGCAGCGCTGGGAGGTCAGGTCTTTTATAAAAAGCAAAATGAGATAAAATATTTAAAGATAAATTCAAAATGATGAATTTAATATGTGAATGTTAATTAAAAATGCAATTATTTTTTATCTAATACATCAAGCAAATATTGAAATATTTTTGAAATTATGACGTGCACAGCAAGGAATGGTCCCTTTAAATGATTAAAAATGTATTTAAAATTCTGAATTAAATATTGAAATGTTATTTAAAAAAATGCATGTATTTATTTATATTAGAGTGAAACAGTTATACATATTTTAGGGGTCATCAATCTTTGGCTCTGTCGTTTCGGGGTCGCGGGTTGAAAAGTTTTGTAAGACATGTTTAAAATGAAGGAGCAGTGGCTTGAATAATGTTTTTTCACCTTTAACATAATTTTTGCTTCAAAAATAATTAGATATTGAACATTATATAGGTTTTGAATTAACACCTTTTTGAGAGTATCATTATAAAACATTTTTTTGCTGCAATCATAATTAAAACTACATGAAGAAATATCTACTTCTGTTTGATCTATTGACATACAACTGATTATGTTATTGAAGTTCCCCATTATTTAATGCACTGGTGCTTTATTAAATGGGTTCAGCATGAAATTGAACAAAAAACATTCCGATTTAATTCGTTCACTGAAATAATCATCATTTAGTGTGTTTCTAATATGCTTCAATAGAAAATGTGTAAAAACTAAAGCCATTTGCTCAATGCATTTTTTTTTTGCTCTTTATTTCTTTGCAGCAAACCACAGCTTCTTCAGGGCGTATATGCCATGGGGTTCAACCGACCATCTAAAATCCAAGAAACCGCCTTACCCATGATGCTCGCTGAGCCGTGAGTCTTCCTTCATGCTCTTTCTATATCTCATAAAAAGCCTATTTGGTGCTTCCAGCTGTTTTGAAAAGCGTCGTCTGATGAGTTCTGCTTTCTTCCACTGGAAAGTTTTTCTACTTTGAGTCTAAGTGCTGAATGTTTCCTGAAGTCCACAGAATCTGATCGCTCAGTCTCAGTCAGGAACGGGGAAAACGGCTGCCTTTGTCCTGGCGATGCTCAGCCACGTCGACCCAAACAACAAATACCCCCAGGTTAGAAGCACTCCTGCTTATTTGCATGAAAATGTATATTGCTTTTTTAATGTTTACTTAATTTGCAACACTTGTTTTTTTCTCATTTAATCTCCTTCAGTGCTTGTGTGTGTCACCAACATATGAACTGGCGCTTCAGACGGGTAAAGTCATCGAGCAGATGGGCAAATATTATCCTGAAGTCAAATTAGTCTATGCTATTAGAGGGAATAAGTGTAAGTTTGGCTTCCAGCACCTAACTGTCAAAATGACTTGTTCTTCTTTCACTTTATTTAATTGTAAAAAAAAATAAATCTCTGGTCTCTTTCAGTGCAACGAGGCATGAAGCTGCAGGAGCAGATAGTCATTGGTACACCTGGTACAATGCTGGACTGGTGCAGTAAATTCAAATTTATAGATCCCAAGAAGATCAGAGTGTTTGTGTTGGACGAAGCCGACGTGATGATTGCTACACAGGGACACCAGGATCAGAGCATCCGGATCCAGAGGTACAAAGAGACACACTGTCAGATAAATAATCCCTCAGAATGTATTTTTAACTCAAATGTTCTTACTTTGAAAGGTTAGAATCCATTTGTTCATTGTATTCACAGTCTGATTTAATGAAGTCAAATGTTATGTTACTCTTCTTAATCATAGTCGGTGTTTATCAGCCTTAGAGTGGATGAAGCACATTTATATTTGCTGTACAAAACGCAACCTTTGAATTCATATACCTCTAAAAGGTTACCAACTGTTTAAAAGGGGATTTTGATTCAATGTAGGATCTTAAATTCCTTGATTTAAATTGAATCAGGGCTATATCTATCAATTCTTTTAGTAATGACATAATAAATAATTTCAATAAATTAATACTTTTAATAAAAATTTTCCATTTGAAAATAAAGAACCATTTGCACATTTTATATGAACTGTAAAAAATTAAAACTTTAAAATGTACTTTATCCATGTTTGATAGAAACATTTAAAGATTTCTAATTTGAAATGGAAAATGTTATATGTATTTTTTTTTTAAGTTTTATCTTAATTGCTGCTGTAAGTAGGTTATTCTTTCAGCTTTGCCTGTTTTAGAGTCTTTGTACCATTACTCTAGGTAACAATTAGATTTGATGCCACTTAAAGGTACACTATGCAACCGGTGTTGATTTTCCAGTGAGGCTCCCTCCAGAGGGCGAAAGTAAAAGTGCACTGTCGTAAATATGCTCAGCTGTTCTCCTGGTTTCTCCGTCAAGCCAGGCGCGGTTGTTTTGAGCTTAGCAGCGAATGACTAA
>NW_015151333.1:13660-21075 GCF_000732505.1 Cyprinodon variegatus
ACTCTCACGAGACTTCTGAGCCTGTGAGTGCGGGTTGGTGCTCCTGCAGTTGCAAGTGCAGTATTTCCCCCACAGACCACCAGGGCGGCCGAGAATACCTGTGTTCAACCTGAAATGAATCATTTAATCATCCATAACGTTATGGAACACATTAATTAACTGGAAAATGTTGCATAGTGTCCCTTTAAGTTGACTACTAGTTTATTAATCTAATAATAATCAGGGTTAATTCAATTAGTTATTTTAAACTCTAAATTCAATTAAAAAATACCATTATTGGCAGCAATAAAGCTGCAGTTACTTATAGGGATGATTGTTTCCCAGTTTAGTTTATGTTGAAAGCTGGAGGCAGGATAAGTTTACAAGTTATCCAGAAGCCACAAAGTGATGAATCTAGTAGCATATTTTTCTAAAATACATTTAGGAAATCATTTATTTTGCTTGTTTGAGTCTGTGTTGGATTAACAGAAAAACTAAATTGAAGATAGCTCAGTTTTATTTGGGAGTAAATATCAGTCGATTTGTTTTTTCTTTAGATATGTAAAACCTACCTGGCTCTTCAAAAAATGTTGAATTAACTGCAGTGTAAATGGTGTTTTCTGGGTGAAATTGTTTTTAAATCAATCGCCAGTGCTTTAAAACCAGGACATTTTTATAGTTGTGGAAAAGGAAGGGGAAATACTCATTCTGTCACTTAAATATCAAAGTGGCAGACAGATGTTTTTGTTATAGATTTTCTATGTGCACATTAAATAAATACACTAACTTCTAGTTTGGATTCATTGAATGTTCCTTAATTTTTAAAAGCCTTGAAGGCCTAAAGAAGCAGTGGTTGCTCCAGAGATGCAGGTTGCAGAAACCTGCTCTAATGTGACACGTAGTGGATTTTAAAAGAATGCACTTAAACATTGTCCAGAGAACAAAGCAATCAACAAACAGCAGCACTGTTTATACCGTTAAGGCTTCTTCCCTTACCTCTTTCTGCAGGATGCTGCCCAAAAACTGCCAGATGTTGCTGTTCTCAGCCACGTTTGAAGAGAGCGTTTGGTCCTTCGCTCAGCGCATCGTGCCGGACCCCAACATCATCAAGCTGAAGAGAGAAGAGGAGACGCTGGACACCATCAAGCAGTACTATGTGCTCTGCAACAGCAAGGAAGAGAAGTTCCACGCCCTCTGCAACATCTACGGAGCAATTACCATCGCTCAGGCTATGATCTTCTGCCATGTGAGTTTATTTTCTTACAGTCACCGCATTTGGGTCATCGATTTATGCGATTCTGTAATTTTATTTGACATTTCTGTTGCTAAATGATAAGATTGATTTTATTTATGCTGTGGAAAACTTGCATCGCTATTTCCAAAATCAAGCTTTTTCTTTGCCTAATTCCTACTGCACTCTGTTTTTTCCCCCTGTGCAATCCAGACAAGGAAAACTGCAGGTTGGCTTGCAGGAGAGCTGTCTAGAGAAGGCCATCAGGTGGCGCTGCTCAGTGGAGAAATGCAGGTGGAGCAGAGAGCCGCTGTAATTGAACGCTTCCGGGACGGAAAGGAGAAAGTCCTTGTGACCACAAATGTCTGCGCTAGAGGTGAGGATGGAGTGGGAAAAGCAAGCTGTAGGTTTGATCTGGAGAGATTCAATTTATACTTAGATGAGATGAAGGCCACTGCACAGTTTGGTGTTCAGGTTATACTATTCATTTTTTTTTTTCATTATGTAACTTTTGCCTCTTTTTTTCATGCAGGCATTGACGTGGAGCAGGTGTCTGTGGTGATCAATTTTGACTTGCCAGTCGACAAAGATGGTAACCCCGACAACGAGACGTACCTCCACAGGATCGGACGCACGGGCCGATTTGGGAAGAGAGGTCTGGCCATCAACATGGTGGACAGCAAGATGAGCATGAACATCCTGAGCAGAATCCAGGAGCATTTCAGTAAGTCTCCTCTCCTCCTCTGCTTGTTCATCCATGTGTACTTCTTGCTCTAATCTCTGCTCTTTTTTTTTTTCCCTTCTAAAGATAAGAAAATCGAAAGACTAGACACTGACGATCTGGATGAAATTGAGAAAATCGCCAGCTAAAGGAAACCCGTGACCAAGCGGAGAAAGCTCCACTTCCCTCCTCACTCCCCCCAGGGACTCCACGCTTCTATGATATTTTAGGCTTTTATTTTTTTATTCCATCTGTCAGAGAGAAGTGCAGAACCACACCACAGCTCATATGTTTACATGTGGACGCGTCTCCTTTCAGACAAATGTTTTAGTACATTTCTGGAACATACCCTCTTTCACTCTTTGTATACTTTTTAACGGGTATAATAAAGTCTGTAAATTGAAAGCCTTGTTTGGATCTTAATGCTCTATAAGCAATTGAGTTATTTTTTTAATAAGTTTTCTGTGTTTTATAAAGATTCACAAGTTCCAAATTGAAAATTTAAAGGTGCCACAAGTGTAGGTACAAAGAGTGAAGTTGGGTATGCTGCTCCAATTCATTCAATTTATTTTTTTTCAGATGGTGAGGGTTAGGGTTAGGTCTATGCAAACTTAATCTGTGATAATTATCAGATGCTATTAATATCTATTCTCAGAACACAAATTGATCTTAAAATGACCTCGTCTTCAGCATCAGGGTGTGTAGAATGATACTAACTCACTGGCATAAAGCTGTGTCTTGGTTTAGCCAATGATCATTGCCATTAACGCATCATTCACATCATTTTTAAAAGCCAGGATTGTTGCCATCACAACAGTCCTGGCATTCATTAATGAAGCCGTCTTGTTTCTTCATCAGGCTCATAAAATCTCATTTAACTCCAAAACGTGACCTGCAGGGTCTGGTGTGCGTTTTTCTTTCCATGTTTCCGCTCTCCCATCCAACTTTCTAATCAGGGTCTCCAGTTCGGACCTCGGCTCAGTTCCCCTTCTTCACCCAGACTGTGTCATTTTAAAAGGATTGTGAATTACAAAATAAATACGCAATGCCTTCCTCAAGTGCATTATAGGATTTTGATAGTGCTATTTTAAGACATTGGGCTTAATTATTCTGACTAACACTTGAAATTTTGATATCTATACAGTATATATTGAATTATGGGAAGCCTTTAATGGGTGTGGGAATTATCTTTTTGAAACCAAATGCTGATTTGAACTGAAGGACCTATACTAATCAGACTCGCTGTGTTGCGTGAAAAGAGAACATGTACTTGTGTACATATTTAAAAATATATATATATAAATATACAAATCTGAAGTATTTACATTTGTCACTTCTAAGAAGTGCAAAAATCATTCTTAATGAGGGTTATTACTGATAGACTACAGTACCTTGCAAAGAATTCATATCTCCTGAATTTTTAAACATGTATTGGATTTATGCAAGATTGTAATCATGAATTGAAGGAATAGATTCTTCTGAGCTAAATCAGCCCCTCTGATTTATAGAACCAACTTTCGCTTAGCACATATTCTCAATTAGATGCCACTGTGCAGTTCTTTAGGCTTTTCTTCTCGTTGGACGGTGGATGTTATGCAGTAATATTAGGAGCAGATGCAAATTAAACCAATCTTTCCAGGGTTTTTTTTTTTTGTATCCATTTAAAAAATAAACCCTTATCTTTTTAATTTGCACCACTCTATGAACTTAAAACCCAAACGAATGCTGCCACGTGTTTGCAGGGAGTTATGTAACCTGGGGAGATGAATGACTTTGCGAGGTACTGTTGATCATTTTATCTTAAATCAGTCGGGTGACTGTTTAAAACAAACTAAAAAAAAAATCAATATGTCTGATATTACCGCCTGGATCATCAGCACGGTGGTAGCCTGGACTGTTAATGGACTTCTTGCTCAAACTAGCTGAATGGATTCTGACCTTTTAGAAGCAGCACTGCCTCCACAGGTACTATTTTCACATTCACAGATATTTTAAATTGATAATCTGTCTTGTGCTTTTTTTTTTACTTTGCAGTTTGATTAAATAAAAATATCCAGTTGTTGGATATTTGAATCAAGTCAAAATAATCCCTTTTTACACTGCATAAACAACTTTTTCCTCATCGAGTTAAATGGGGGCACTCCTATGCATTTCATTTTCTGTAAGATTTTCTAAACTGAGAATCATTGCAAATTCACAACACAATTTACAGCTTTAATAATTTAAGGGGAAAGAAAAAGGATAAACTGGCCAAGGCAGATACAGATGTGTACAACTTGTGCAACATTAGGATTTACTTTAAGGCAGCACCTCAAACATTTCTTCTGTGATATCTTAGACATATTAAATATACTGTGGACCATCACAATTCTGGTTGATTCTTTGGTTACCGGATGCCTGAAGGTGTCGCATCCACTTAAACAGGTCATATGCAAGTATTAACTACATGGAAATCTTAAGACACAACTGTTCAGGAAATAGATGGGTTCTGTGTCTGAGACTGATGAGATTTGTTTTCAATTAGTGATATATCAACCCCAGAACATCTAGAAGAGTCCCTAAAGATGCTAATAAAAGAATGAAAGCAATCTGTCACAGGCTCAAAGGCCTTTCAATGAGGGAAAAACACTATGGAGTGAAATTCGGCCCAACATTTATTTTGTAAAACTAAATTTGGAAAAAAACATGTTTAATAAATAGAAATAAAAAAAATGCAATCCAAAAATGAAACGTTGAAAACCTTTCAAAAATAAGGTTTTTAAATTAACTATGGTGCCCTTTTTTCCCCCCCAATTTCTTTTCCACGTTTATTAAAAAAAATATACATAATTTCTTCAAAAATGATTTTTCAAATTGAGGATTTATAATTTGCATTCTTTTGAAACTGTGTTTTAGAGATCTCATTCTCTTCACTTTGTGGAGTGGGCTTGCATGCATTTCCATTGGTATGCAGGGACTTCAGCAACATTTGTGTTTGGCTTGAAGTTAAATTATCTGGAAAAAAAACAGTTTGAAAAGAAATTCATAAAACTCAATCTGAATTGAGTTTCCACCATTGATTGAAAAAGTTTGAAAACAAAATGGAAAAAAAAAAATCTAAGACACCAGCAAAGTTACACCTTTTGTGATTACATTTATCAAAAGTTTCCTTTCTGGATTTCATAAAAAAATTTTCTTTGTCAAAAATAATGGAACAAGATTCCATGAAACCTCTTATGCTCACAAATACCAATAGGGGTCAAATGCCTTATTTTTTAAATTATTTTTAGGCTCTAATGGTCTTCATTTGTGTCATTTTATAAAATAGGTTGACAGGAAATAGGATCAGAGAGGGGGGAAGACATGCAGCAAAATTTACCGGCCCGGTAGTCGAACCTCTGACTGCGACCTGGAGGAGCAGAGCCTCTTTCATCAGACATGCTCAGTCTGATGAAACCAAATAACCTTTTGATCATAATAAATACAGGTGGAAGCCTGCAATCCTTTGGTAGCAGCCTCTGTGGTTGTGTTGGTGCAGACTTTTGCACACACACAAAAAAAAAAAAAAGGATACCATTAGAGGGGATTTTATTTAAGGGCATTGAAGCAAGACATCAGAAATGAAGATAATTTAACAAAAAACAAAGGCAAAAGTGGATCCTCAAAACCAACAGTGACTCAACTCAATCCCCCACATAGAGTTTATTTTTAATATTTACTTATTCTAACAGGATATTTTTATTGGATCGTCAGGCGAGTCAGGCAGCTGGGAGAGCTGTAGATCTACAGGAAATAAAGAAAGAGTTACCATGAGACATGACCAGATAGACAAACATGCGAAATATGGCAGCAAGGCAAAGACTAAACCACATGAAATTTAACAGGGAAAGGTAACAGAAATTAAACCAGTTATGTTGAAAACTTTAACTAGAAAAATAAGCAGTATACAATCTCTAAAGAAAGTTATATCCCTCTGTAACTAAATACAAAATGTTCTGAATAACAAAATATACCAAATATTCATATCAATTCATAGGATGAAAGTTGAAGTTTATGAGGAAAGAGATACACTAGACTTTGAGTTAAACTGCTAAAAAAAAAACCCCATTGAAATACATCCAACATCTGAATGAGTTAAATATTATCATTGAATACTTTGTTCTGTACAAAGTAGAATATGCTGATGACAGAAATCCTCAATGGTAATTAAATGTATCTAATTCCCGGTGTTCTGGCCTGTGTCTGTCAGCATAGTGCCCAGAGGCTGGAGGTGCTTTCGGCACACAGGCCAGTAAACCAGGACGTTAATACATTTAACAGTTCATCCTGGATGAACTCCACTACCTGAGCCAATTGTGTGGGTTGTAGAGTCTGTCTTATGCTACCATGAGTGTGAAAGCATCACCAACATTTAAAAGTAACAAAAACATCAGCCAGAAAGCACAGGTGCTGAGAAGTTCCCCACCTGCAAAACCACTCCTTTAATGAGTGCATCTTACTAATTGTCAATAATTTCCACCTGTTGTCTATTCCATTTGCAGCATGTGAAATTCATCAGTCAATCAGTGATGCTTTAGTTTGATTTCACATAAGTTTGATTTGATTTAAGTTATATTTTGCTGTTTATGTGTTCCCTTTATTTTTTGAGCATTGTATATTAGATCTATACATCCTGTGTCAAGGTTTAGAAAATAAAATAAAAACATGAATTTTGAAATCCAAAGATGATCGAGTCGTCTTGTAAAGGAATTCTTAGAAAATACCTGCTAAACTGATTTTTGTTTCAGCAACAGGGGCTTTTGTACAAATAAACTTATTTCCATTAACTACAGCTTTTTTTCCTTCTTTATTGTCATTACACTGTCATAAGTACAGAGCAACCAAATTAAGTCTCTGCATTTAACCCATCTCTTTGGGAAGGAGGGGGCTGCCATTGTGCGGTGCCCAGGGAGCAGTGTAGGGTTAATGGTCTTTGCTCGGGGGACCCAGAGTGGGAGTCAATGGGAGTGGGGTTGAACTCAGAAAATCTGGATTCCCTAACCACTAGGTCACCACTCCCACTAATGAAGGAACATGGGCTGAAACATTTAATCAGATTAATTGTGATTATCGATTATTGCAATAAATCAACTAATTTAGTAATTGATTGTCAACTGAGTATAGAGACTCTAAAAAATGCCATTATTAGGGATGCACGATATAATCGGCCCCCTATCGGTATCGGCCTGCATCGGCCTTAAAACTGAATATCGGACATCGGCCACCCCACAGATATTTAACCCCAATATTTGATCAGCTTCTGAGTTTCTAAAGTCTAACAAAAAAATAAAAAAATACTACTTCTTCCTCAAAAACTTCTTTTTTACAGACTTAAAAACTTCTAAAGACGAGGGGAAAAAGATTGATACACTCAAATATCACAATATCTTCATATGCTGATATATTGCCATTTAAAAACACCATATCAATCTCTTTTACTAATGAAATATTGCTATATGTCATCGT
>NW_015151333.1:21280-33597 GCF_000732505.1 Cyprinodon variegatus
TATTTTTCAAAGTGTCAGAAATGGATAACAAAACTGCTATTTTCAATGACTACTTATTTTTGTCCAGCTTTAACATCGGTATCAATATCGGTTATCGGCTACATGAATTTTAAAATATCGGCATATCGGATATCGGCCAAAATCCCAATATCGTGCATCCCTAGCCATTAGCTTTAAGAGCAACCCAAACAGAGCAGTAATTACACCAAGATATATAAACATTTTGCTCTTAAGGTGGAAAAACCTTTTTTTATCCATTACCGGTAATCTGCTTTATTTAGAACTCAAGTGGCAGTTTTAACTTTAAGGGATTAAACTCTGTAAAAATCTACTTCAAGGCATATTTTTCTATCTGATTATTAATTCAAATGAATTTATTAGAAAATTATCATAAGTTGCAGCCCTAGAAATGATGTAGGACTGTTGTGCAATATGTTATGATCAGATTCCAGCACTGAGAAGCAATGTATACCATGCAGTAAGGTTGTTTTCTGCAGTTAGCATTAGTCAATTTAATGCACATGTTGCATTAGAGACAGACAAGGAAAACTGATTTCTCCCCTTGTCATGAATATTCACCATAACAGCACTGGCAAAGCCACCTACAGCTGCTGCAGGAAGCATGGCAAAGCCACAAGAACTAGTCAGTTTAATAAACATTTCAAGGATTCTGACAAAAAATATATTTTTTCTTAATAACAAACGCAGATGTTTCTTTTTGCTCAGTGTTTGCGATTAATTGGATCAAAATACAAAGTAAATCAACCTGTTTAGTGTTTTTAACCAACCCAATCTTTTGTATTCAATAAAGTATTCTAACACACACTTTAGTTCAAAAACAAAGCTTGACGCCTTGGAACAAAAGCCACATGTGGCTCTTTAGATCCACCTCTGCAGCTTTTAATAACTTTGGCCCAAAATATACTAAGGTTAAGGTAAGTTAAAGGTTCTAGCTTAGACAGCTTTATTTTCATAGCATATATGTCTAACACCCAGTTGTTTACTGTGTGTTTTTTTTTGTCGTCAAATTCAACATTCTATTAAGAATATTTATTAAAACTCTATGCTTATTTATAGGTATAGTGAAGGATTTCATCAAAATAAGTGGTCCTCCTAATTTTCAAACATTTGGATGATATGTTTATGTAAGGCCGCCCTATATGCTCGTCCCCATTTTCACTCACCGGTGCAGAGTCTGACCGTGGAAAAATTGCAAATCTTTTGGAAAGTAAGCTTGTATGAGTAATGCAAACAGCAACTTTTAAACCGAGCGTGCACGAGGAGAAATGGGCTCCTGCATGCTCTCGCACACATCTAATAGGCATTGCCTCTCTGGAGTGGGTACAGGGTTGTGCATGTGCATTTATTTTTAGAGGGCGGGTATTTTGAAAAATTCACTAATATCCTCCACTATATCTTTAATTAATAAATAAGAAAAATTTCCTATTCTAGATATTATAGAAACAACTCTTTTTGTTAAATATTCCTGTTGTTTTTTTGGCCCTAAACAAATGTAGCCCTGTTTCCAACTCCTTCTGTCCCTGAATGATTTATTCTTATATTTTGGAAGCAGAGCACTTTGCTGTTTGACAATTTCTGCGTAAATAATTATGCTTCCACTAGCTTGAAATGTTAAAAGACATCAAATGCTGGTTCCCTCGCTTTGGCAACATAAACTAGGAGTTCTGCAAAAATCCTGAAGCTTTTTTATTACATAAGGAACAATAGATATAAAAATTCTGAAAATCATTAATGTTTCCTAAAATATAGATTTCTTTAAAGACTTTAAATATTCCAATCACTTAGGAGCAAAGTAATGGGCAGTGATTAATGTTTAGGGGGGGGGCGGCCCAGTGGTTACAGCATAGAACTTGGAATCCAGAGGTTCTGAGTTTGAGCCCCATTCCCACAAACTGCCACTCTGGGTCTCTGAGCAAGACCCCTAACCCCACACTGCTCTGCGGGCGCCACACAATGGCAGCCTACTGCTCCCCAAGGGGATGGAACAAATGCAGAGAGTGAATTTCTCCAATGCGAGATCACTAAAGTTCAATTATCTTTTAATTATCCATCCAGACAACCTGACATATGATTGGTATTATAGCTTCTGTTTAAGAGCATCAAATTAATTAAAGATGTACATGTTGTTATAGATGTGGCAGTTTGAATATTTTTATAATATAAATAGTGGAAATAGATGGAAAATGATAAAGACATAACAGGGATTTAGTTATAGTCCAATAGCTTTGGAGCAGTTTTAAGTTGATTTAGTGATGAGAGCAGAGTTTGGGTAATTGTAGGGTTTGCCTTGTTCATTTGTATTGAGGGAAAAAAGGTTACAAGAAGATAAATATTTTTTTTTAAATTATACAAGTAAGCAGCTTTAATGTCCTAAATGTGAGCTGAATGTTTTTATTCTCAAATGGTTGAAACAGTACAGTGTTTGCAGTAGTTAGAAATTACTATTTTACACATTTAGTTTTTCCGTGTTTCACATTTCATTCAGCTCTTATGGAGTAAGGAATCTTAAAGATTTGATAAATGTGTAAATTGAAATGTTTGCACTGTGGCTAGAAGAAGGAAATTAAATATTAGTAAAGGTTAAGGATGATTGCCACTCACCTGACTCTTTGTAATCTACACTTCTAAGGAAGAGGCCGTGAGCTGGAGCAACCACACCCTGAGGGTAGGCCAGCGTGTCCCGAGCGTCCAGGATCTGTTTGACCTGAGACACGGACAGCTGTCCCCGGCCTACAGCCACCAGGGCCCCGGTCATCCTCCGCACCTGGATCAAACAACCAGACTTATGCTCTCAGGTTTAAAGCAAACGTGCTGGTTTTCACTACCAGCAGAGGGCGCTGATAATCCAGACCAATTAGAAACAAAATCAGAAATACACACATTGATTAAGCTGGCATTTACAAGACATAAGAGCAACCAACCTGCTTATAGAGGAAAGATCGACTTCTAAAGGTCAGCTCCCAGAACGGTAACTCTCTGCAAAAATGAAATGACATTTAGTTGCAATTTTTATTCGTTCTTTCACATTTTGGTAAGAAAATATACAAATAACCAAAGAACATGCTGTAGGAATTGGATCAAATGCTAATTTGATTTGCAGCTTGCTGTCTGATTGCATTTGACATATAATAAATGGAGAGGAAGGTTTATAAACCAGGCCTGGAAGCAGTGTGAGCAGGACACCCTTCTTAGACATATTTACACCAAGGTTAGACGGATCCATGTTGTTTTATGTTTTGTTTAGACTTATATTGTGACACATATTAGTTTGGTAAGATTTATGCAATGATAAGGGAAAAACATATATACATTTATGCTTTTCATGAGTATTTTGAAATGCTGTTTTGAACCTCAGTAGACGCAATTGATTTCATTACAGACTCGTATTTCGAATTACTTAAAAAAAACAACAACACACACAATCAATGATTGAAAAAAAAAAAGGTTAAATGAGAGTACAAATAGGGGAGACTGGGTGTCATATTGCAATTATCTTCTCCACCAGAGGGTGCAACTAAAATCTAGAATACTAGTTTTCTTCATTTGCATGGTCAGGTCCTATGGACTGAGTGAGAAGAAGACAACACATTGTTAGTTTAAATGAACATCAACACATCAGTGTGTGAGTGTGTGCGTGAATGGGTGAATGACTAAATGTAGTGTAAAGAACTTTGATCAAGTCTCCTGACTACTAGGCCATTTACCAATTAAAGATTTTTCATTAAGTAAAAAATTATTACTCTCTTTTTTAAAATAAGTTTAAATCAGATAAATATATATATATACATGTGGACTTTTTAAAAATGGATATTAAGACATCCTGTTCTACATCATTCATTGTTCTGATTTAAGTTAATGTTAAGTTAGAGCTAGAATTAGCAAACATGGTCATTCTGGGCAACTTGTCACAGTCATTTTGGGTTAAGTTGTCACATGTAACGATTACCCCAAAATGATAATTTTCAAATAACTATTTAAATGATCACACCCTAATGAAGATTTTACTAAATTTTTATTGAAAAAAATAGTGGTTTAAAAGAAAGGAGAAAGTTAAAAGATGGTCAGAAGTTATAAAAGAACAACCCCGCGAAAGCACTCCGCATTTATGACATCCCTAGGAATGTAGCAACTACTTATCCAATGACTGTAACCCCACATAACATCAAGCTGGCTTTCGTGCAACGGGGATTCAGCCTTACAACAGGGAAGTGTTCTTGTAGACAGAATTTGCTCAGATCACCCTTATTAGGACCTAGCTCTACCAAGCCCAAGCACCAACTGGGCCAGCGCTGGACCAAGCAATGGCCCAGCTGCTCTAGACCCAAGCACCAACCTAGAAGCTATTTCAGGCCTTAGTAAAGCAGCCTCCTCCATCAATGCATTCACTCTAGAGGATATAAGGCATTACCCAAAAGCTGGTCCAAGATAAAAAGTTACCCAGCAGAGAAGGAAGAGAAACACCTCTGTTCTCACTGACACATCAGTGAAAGAGGCACATGAAGCAGAAAGGCAGGCAAAAGGGAAGAACATACTGTTCAAAAAGAAAGGCAATGTTACAAAATTTAAAGTGCAAAAGAAGCAAAGCACAGAGAAGAAATAGAGGGCAAATATAAAAACTATGGAAGAAGATTAGTCCCTGTGCCTGGTCCTTATAGAACCATTTGGAAAGAGCCGCCCAGGAGAACCCTGGTTGCAGTGCATGATATGCAAAGGATGGGCACATTAAGAATGCACGCCTGGTAATTCTGTATATGTCTGCCAAAACTGCAACTGAGATGGAGACTCTGACTAGTGAGATCTCCTTTTGTTCCAGGACCAGTTTGTTTAGTAATGCTTGTTGCATAATATTTCATGATATTTCATATCCCAAGTGTAACAAGAGTGAATTAATGTAATTTATCAACTTTCCATTAAGGAAATAATTCTTTTGTCCTTATTTTATTGGTTGCAAAATCCAGTGTGACATCTTACCCCACATAGTGTGAAAACTTAGCCTTTGGTGGGGCAACTTGTTACATGGTGACAATGTTGAATTGATTGCTTATAACTCTGTACTGACACAAGATATGAAAATGACATGAATACAAAATATATACCTGAAACTTTAGTCTTTCATCGGGTACATATTTTCTTAATATATGATGTTTTGATTCCAAGATATGAGTGTAAAAAGTCACAACTAGCCCCGGTCTCCTCTACATAATAAAATACAAATAAAAAAAATACATAAAAAGATTCTCTTTTAGGAGGCAGCGATATACAGATCTTACTGGACTATATTTAATGTTAGTCAACAGAGGGATAATTCTATTTTTGGACTGATTTAGTTGGCAAATTAACCTATAAATAAAATCCCTTAAAACAGCCGACATTAGCTGAAACAAACTGTTAACTGGCAATGCTCCATCTAAGCTTCTTTAACTAAAGATAAATGCATCTTTATAAGCAACCTTTAGTGTCAGAAAGCTGTTTTTTATGATTGCATCATAAATGTGCTGTATCCATGATAACATTATCTAAATAAATTTGAGTTTAACTTTATCAGAAAATCTCAAAATTTCTGAGCCAGAACATTTAAGCTTGGCGATAAATCTCATCATCTGGTAGCAGTCTCTCAGCACATGACCAGTAAGATCAACTTAAAATTATGACATGTATCGTCTTTAGTGCGAAATATCATACACTTTTTTGATGGGTTGAATTTACCATCCTGAACTTCACCATATACCGAACGCGCATTAGGCAGCTTTTACAGACCAGCTGAACTTGGACTAAAACTACATAGTTGTCAGCATAAATCAATTGGTTTACAACCAAGTCTTCAACCAATAAGCCAGTTGTACATGGATTGATCTACTTAGAAAGGTCATCTATATAAGAACTGATCAATAAAGAGGAGAGGAAGCCTCCTTGTCCGACTCCATCACTGACCCAGAGGATGCAGTCAAACGGTTTTCTCACCTGACCTGCATGTTTTGAATGGGAGGGATCTTCCTATAGATTTAGACACACCACAGTTCTTAGACTTAAACCCAAACTGATTGTAGACATTTATTTTCTTCAAATCTTGGAACTAGAATTATTTCAAATAACTTTAACAGTTTACTTGTAAGGGAAATAGCTCTGTAATTATCAGAGCTACCAACTAATCCTGCTTTATCTTTACTGGCAGGAGACAGAAGCACCTTAATTGAGGAGTCAGGAATAAAGCCATGCACAATAAAGCCAGTCAAGCATCATATCTTGCTATAGTGCTGTTGCCAAAGATCTACAGTCAGATTTGCCCCTGAGACGAACCAACTGATGAGATGATCTAAAGCAATTAGTCACTTAATTAGGAAAACAAAGAAACAAAACAACGTTCATGCTGAGAGTGTGACAAACATGAATGAATAAAACACAACATGGTAACACTGAACTGTCACTAATTTATTTTCAGTTATGATTGCATACAATTTATTTTTACTAACAAGCAGAAACACATTTCTCTGCATGTCTTATCATTGGGGCGCAATGAAATACTCCCACTGATATAAATGTTTTCAAGCCACCTACTACTGATAAAATACAGTTAGTTGGTTATTTATAGAAGTTGGTAACCAAACAAATATAATAAACACCCTCTAGATTGTTGTAATTGTCAAATGCCTATAGAGTAGAATAATGTTCCTGCTCTTTATACAGTACAGATGTGAAAAAAATCTCAACTATAATAAAATTAGCTGAGATAATTAGTCAGGCATGTTGCTAGTAGCTCTCTGGCTGCGGATCTATGGGTTGACCTATAACACTACTATTGGTATTCTTTGCAACCATTGGCCCCCTCCCAGGGAAGACGTGGAAGCATCGTCTCATCTAGCTAACTAGCAGCTTATTAAAGCACTTGGGGAGGAGGAGCAGTAAAACACTTTATGCTCTTATTCAGTCTGAAAGATTTAGGGCACAGCTGCATTTAACCGGTTTATCTCAGGGAGAGCCTTCAAATTAGGATTAAGATGATTATATGCAATTTGTTATACATTACACACCCCTTTGTTGCGGAGTTTACTTGTCGGAAAGAATAAATGGGTTCCTATACAGTAGACACCTGTCTACACTCCTACAGATTCTTCTGATTTTGCTTTTTTCTCTAACTTAAGGGTTCCTGATCATCAAACCAGTTAATATCTGACAGAGATACCTGTCAAGTTTTGTCACGTTTGGTTTACCGTGCAATTCCCCACTTGAAAGGGATAGTTTCTACGACGGAACTTAGCTGGATTTCACTCAAAGAGCCTTCAATTTAGTAGCCTGGGTGCCAGTCCGAACTTAGTCCCGCCCACAAGGTTTGAGTTCGGGGAAGTTCGGTCTGGCTCTGCTCCATAGTAGCGCGAGTATTAAAGCCCACTGTCAGGCGATCCAATCAAATTGTCAGGGCGGGCTTTATACGATGATGGACAGATGATCAAGAGTAACGTTATCAACCACGGACCAAAGCGCGCTTGGGTGACAACAATAATGGCTGCCGCTGGAGAGTTTGGGTGAGTAGATTCTGCTATTAGGTCTGTTCTAGAAGATATCGACAGCAAATTAATTTTAAAAGAGGAACAGAGAAAAGCGATCAAGTCTCATCTTCTTAATCTAGGCGTGAAACTGCACGCTTTGATTTTTGTGGACAACAACTATGCCTCGCTTAAGATACGTCACGCACTCCGTTGCTCTTATTGGTTGTAGGTCTATCCAATTGAGTGCAGAGGCATTTTTTTTCCTGGTTCGTTCAAAACACGCCCCATAATCACAGCTCTATGGAGCAGTATCAGACTCATATTCTGACTAGAATTGAGTCGGACTACGTCAGGCTATCAATTTAGCTGATCCAGCTTTGATGATCAGCATAGCCTTCCAGTCATATAGGTGAAAAACCTCAAGAGAAACAGAAGCACATTACATTTTGAAATAAAAAAGATAAATACTTTTGAAATAATTAAACAGATTTCCACCCCTTTAAACCAATTATTTCAAAAGTATAATAAATAGCAAATATTTGATAGTAATTCAATGCAAATAAATTTGCATATTTGTCAGCCTTTTGTTAAATATATTATTTTTTTCCCCCCAAGATTTTACTCAACATTGTTGAGTAAATACCATTAACAATAAAACCAAGTGTATTATTATTATTAAGATAATTATTAATATTTTTATTTTATATTAAAACCCTTTAAAGCTACAGTGTGTAATTTTCAGCGACATCTAACGTCCAGAGTGCAGACTGCAGCAACATGAACATCTCCCCCCCACCGCTTCTCCCCCCCAACAGTACGGCGAGCGTTACGGGACAAAATGTCTTCCACGATGTCCGCATCACCTACCTTCTCAAGTGATGAGGTTTGTTTACATAGATAATTTTACAGATAGCATTTCATTAGTCTGTGTGTTCAGTACCGTCTCAGTTCATCTCTCTCAACTTGCCGTAGTTACTTTCGAGCGTAATGGGCGATCTCGCAATCGCTAGTTTGTTGGCTCTGCGCTGCCGTAGCGCAAAGATGTCTGCCTCCATGGCTGCAAGACCCGCTCCTATGTAATTATAAATAACGAATTCTAAGGCAACGCAAATATTAAGGTTAAGAGGCTGAGCTCGTAGATGATGATAAATAACATAGTTATGTATAATATATTACATTTCTGACTGTATATCCCTGTAATTATTACACACTGTAGCTTTAATACAACAGTCTATCAGAGTCCATGTGCTGCTCCAATGAGATTCAGGAAGTGAGCAACAGCATTGTGAGGCTTACCGGCTGTCCTTCAAACTTTGTTAAAAAAAAAAAAAAAAAAAAAAAAAAAAAAACTTGCACAGTTCTGATTTTACATGTGCTACCAGCTCTGTTTCTCATGTTGTAGCACTTTTTCAAACATGAGTGATAGGTCAGTTACACCAAAAAGCACCTGCAATCTCTGATTGCAAGAAGAGTCCAACTGGTTCTCATCAAGCCACAGAAAGTGGGGAGTGGCTACCTGGCAGTTTGCTAGAACAATACCAGAGTAAATAAAAGTAAAAAGCTTTTTTCAAAGATGATTTTAATTAAAAGACCATGCAAACATTTCCCACACAGTTTAGCAGAAGCTTTCAAAGCGACAAGGTCACTGAGAAGAACAACTGAACACAGAGTAGAAAGAAGAGCTTCTTGGGACATTGTATTTACTGCTGAGATGAGTGAACAAACTAAAAAAAGAAACTATAAACAAACACATCGCAGAGTGATTGACGACCAGTCCTTTTTAGTGGCGCCATTTTAATCCAAACACAACTTTTAATCTTAAGTTCATTCATAACATAATTAATAAAACAAACAAATCCTTATATCCTGCATGAATTCACGAAGGCACTGCATAAATAAATAAATAGATCAATGGAGGATTATTTACATGCATAGGAAAATGAGAAAATTGAAGAAACTCCCAAAAAACCCTTACGCTTTATCTTCAACCAGAGTAAAAGAACACATCCTTTCAATTTAGACAAACTTTGACTTTTTTTTTGACATTTTTCACTTTTTGTTTTTTCTATCTCATCCCTTATAGAAAAATGAAATTAAATATGTAGAAAGCTTTCATGGGGGGTGGGGGGAGCTAGAGAGAAATAAATTACATTATTTCTGAGAAGTGCTTATATTTTCCTATATGGTGCAGCATATTTTCAGGATTAACATTTAATGCTCATGGAGGCATTATCTAGCATACAGAGCGACCCCCACAGAAGTGTAATCTCCCACATCCCACATGGTGTTCTCCATCTCTGGCATGGATTATACTGAAACCTCATTGTCTAAATTACATAGACCCACTTAAAACATAATCACACACAGCTCTTTAATTAACTCTGTTAACCTGTTGGATCTCACAGCAGGAGAATTCAGCTGTTCAAAAGTACAAAAAAATTATCTTATTGATTTTTACTTTTGAATAATAGGTTTATCTTAATGAGTCCTCCATTGCAATGGCTCTTAATGGTCAGGATGCTGCACCGAGTCACTTTTAGATAAAAATATGGGACTACACCTATTATACAGTCTATATTTTTGGCTATTTGACAATTAAGCCTAGGTTTTCACAGTGCTTTTTCACATATATGTGTAAATAATGTGGTAAACGTGTTTAAAGACACACTGAAAAATTTCACCCAAACTTTCAGATTATTTACAGATTTATTACATAATAAATTCCAATTTACTTTCTCTTTAGATACGTTTAACACAAACCTTTTCACAAAACTTTCTACAATAAAGCTTATTCATTTGAAATAGATTATCATCAGCTTTATGGATTTACCGGTACTATTAAAGTGTACTTACTTAAAATTAAAATGAGATCATTTATTTCAAATACATAATGTCTATTGTTTGAATTGAATAAAAACGACCCTAATTATTATCTTTTTATTTTTTATTTTTATAAAAAAAATGAGTAGTTGATGATAATGAGATGATAGTTATTGGACACCTTAATTTAACACGTTCATTTGGTCAGATTTCTATCTGTTTTTTCTAGGGCTACCAGCATTTTTTTCCAGGCCTGTTTCATTAGTTTATTTTTTTATTATTCTGTTCAAGCATGACTGAAAAGCAATGTCCGACATTCAATTGTTTATTTTCATAGAATTTTTAAATTTATTACTACTTTGAATAATTTTCAGATTCAAATTATTTCTATGACCATTGCAGGTTTTTCTTTCATTACACGAGGAGTGGTAGCAATTTTTAACCTAAACCCAAAATAGAAATAATTTTTTTGTTATATCATATTCAATTAAAAGTTTTCAGAGGCACACAGAGTGAAGGAGGTGAATAAATGGAGGAGGCTCGGTGTGAATTAATGACAAGGCATGATCTATTTAAAAGTTTAGAGAAAAAAAAAGAAAAAAAAAATTAAAGACTATTACATTAATGTACATTACACTTTGCAATCCCGGACAGAAACAATGAAAACTTTGCTCATGTGTGATTCATTTTCAATGGTGAAACAAAGTTGGAATTGGCTCTCTGTGCAGACAGTATGCGGCTTGAGGCTCCTGAGACTGACCGCCTGTCAGTGCCTTTGACTGAAGATAGTAAACTCAGAGCAATCAATGGTTTCACTTATGGATTAAAAGTTGCTAGATTTGTTTCTAAAAATAAAAGCCGAAAGAGGGGTCTGAAAAGTCGCTAAAGATTTGACAACAGCTTTGAAAGAGAGAAAATGAGGCAACGATGTTAACAGAACCTTAACCCTTCCCATCAGTCCCGGTGGCATGTGTTCTTAAGCCTAAAGTTTATTGGTCTGACCCAGTGGCGGCCGGCCCATAGGGGGCACTGGGGCACCGCCCTCCCTGATAAGAAGAGAGAAACGTAAAATATATTTTTAGAAATGAACTCATAAATGTCAGTTTTACTCTCTAGAGTGTGTACCTATAAGCAAAACAAATTATATAAACTACATTTCCCTATCTACTGTCATTCATTTGTGGATTTCCACAGACAGACTCCTACCGTCTCTGTCTTGGGGCTCTGATCAGACTGCCCCACATTTGCAGAGAATCTGCCAATCATTTACTATTGCTAGGTCAATTTAATAATTTAATAGCCAATCAGTGTCTCAGAATTTTATGGTCTTGGGGCTCTGAAAATACTGCCCTTTAACAGGCTTCTGCACCCAAGCGCAGGTGCAGAAAAATTGGAGGGATGATGGGGAACGTAACGAGCGAGGGCAGCTTCCACCAAATTCGGTGAGATCCTTATTTATCTACCCGTTTGCCAGAAGAACATCCCTGTTGTAGGATATGAAAATTTCATGTCATGGTTATTGTGACTGTGACGAATCCACCTCGTCACTTAAAATAACCTCTGTAACTTTGCGTGCCACACACACATTCCTGCTATACTGTGTTTGTGAGGACCAATACACTCGCGCTGAGCCCAGTAGCTCCATTAACTTAAAACACACAAGCTGTTCCTGGTTACCTGTTGGCGTATTGAGGGTGCACACTTAATATTTCAGTGAGGTTAGCCGTGTGTGTGTGTGTGTGTGTGTGTGTGTACATGATATGCTATGGGGACTTGTCATCTTCAGTCTGGCGGCGTCTTTGCTGGGTTCAAACCCAGTTTGGTGTAATTGAATAAGTCAATGAATCTGTGTAAAGGAATTAAGTTGTAAAAATTATTTGTTTTTGTGTATCAATTGTTTGTGGAGGTAATATATGGACAAAACTGATTTATGAGAAGAAATCAGAAATAAGAGAGCCTGAGGTGAGGGGCTTAATGTCATGATGAGTCTCT
>NW_015151333.1:34221-36726 GCF_000732505.1 Cyprinodon variegatus
AAGACCGGGAAGGTAGGGAGAAATCCAGCAAGAAAATGAGAAGAGGGTCTGTGCTGAGTGACTGCCCAATTAAAACTCTTAATGCCCTCATTTAAGCAAAAGATGAAAAAATCTTAGGGATTAACCCATTACAGGGTAGAGTTTGATTCAGAAGAATAAAGACGCTTTGATTGCTTCCATTAATGTTCCCACCGAAATCCATTTGACAATGGCAGAGGTTTTGTAAACTTTTTCAAAGGCAATTAACTGAACCTAATATGCAAGCTCTTCCACTAAAAAAAAAAAAAATGCATTATTTTTAATAGAAAACCAGTTTTAGAGAAGAAAAACTAAAGCCATCCATCTGATATTTCTTGCAGTGGAAAGCGGGTGTGATGACGAGGGAGGAGAGCGGCAGATCAAAGATAAAACGAGGAGACGCTGCTGAGGCAGAGATGCTCTGGGGCAGAAAGATGAGATGAAGTCTGGGCATGAGAGAGGGATGAAGAAGCAGACGATGAAGAGAGAGAAATGAGGGAAAAGGGAGAGCAAGAAGAAGCTAGGTAACAAATGAGAGCTGGAGAAGTGAAAAAGTGAGAGTGGGAAGAAAAAGAAACCTAGATAAAATGCATGGGTGTTTTTTCAGCTAGTGTATAAGCCCGCAGCTTTTCTTGCCCTACTTTTCTTTAAGTAAAAAATAAAAAAGTCAAGTGAGAACAGCGGAGAAATGTTCGAAGATACACTCCTTCAAATGGGATTTCTTCATGCCCCCTCCTTACAATCACAGCCAAAAGAACATTTTCAAATCTTCAAAGCCCTAAACATTTTCTCTATATATACATGCCATCCCTTTTGTTTGCTGTTGGCACACAAGCTCCCATAAAGTCCTTAATTTCCAGCTCCACCATTCCTAATGTGGATTATTAATGCAAATTAACATCCAGTTGTTTTCTCTGAGCTCTCAGCTTTTGTGAATAAAACCATAGGCTAAGTTTTATTTCTCATGATGCTGCACATGACAATAGCGCAAATAGGGGATGGGATCACTCACGTGTTGCGGAGGCTCCAGCACAGATTCCAGTCTGTGAGGGGAAGCAGAGTGTGGTGGGAGACGCCCAGAGCTATCCGGTAAACATAGGTCCGAGAACGGGCTTTAAAACGGGCATGAAAGTCCTGAGGGACACGGTGGGCATGGGTGACCCTTTGAAAAAAAAAAAAAAGAGGGGGTCAACATTTATTTCAGGTAAAGCTGGGAACAGTCTTGAGATATTAAACTTAATAGCTGTCTTGTTCCATAGAAGACAGGTGAAGAGCTGTCAAGGTGCTGTGACCCATTCCTTCCACCCTGCAGAGGCAGCGTGCTCTCATTTATCAGTAAGTACAGAGGGGCGTTTCCAAATCCAGGCTTAGTCCCAAATGTCACATTTGTTTTAACAAACAGCAGTAAATAAACATGAGTTTTTTTGTGTATGTTGCATGTTGTGTTGGATGTAATAAACTTCTAAAATTAAGTATTTACCTATACAAATGTGGCATCATCTGGGACAAAACAAATAAACAAACAGTTGTCTACATCCAATTCTTCCCTCCTTTTTTTCCTTTTTATAAAGCTTATAGATAGAGTTGCTCTGCTTATGAGCTCTGTAGTTATGCTGCTATAGGCTTAGACTGCTGGAGAACATGGGGTCCACTTTTCATCGCTTTGAATCATTCCATTTCTTTCTTTTATATTCTACTTCATTTGTAAGCCCAACCCCTGACTTTATGTTCTTTCATCATAATGGCCTCTTCTGGTCTGGTTCTGTTTAGCTGTTACACCCTCCTGCAGAAAGACATCAGCTGGGCTGTTGCGATTGACAACTTCAATAAATGATAGAGTTGGGCCTGTTTTTCAGCGCTTAGTCCTGTGATATACAATAACAATGCTTATAAAAAAGAAACCTCTGAATTACAATGTTGTCTCAAATTTCAAAAAAACACATTTTTACTAAGAAAAAGCTGTAGAATCATGAAATTATGTCTGAATTGGCTTAAAAATAACATAGTGGCATTCATAAAATTAACATATAATTATATGGAAATAAAGACCATCTCGATATAAACGTTATAGACTCATTTCCTATCTCTTTTGAAAAAATATTTTGATATTTATATTTTGATTTATTGATATTTCCAAAATCTTGATATATTGCCCAGGTCTACTTCTCAGTTGTACTGTGTTCATCCTTCCTGTTATCTGCCAAAACTCTTGCTCTCTCCTGCTTTTGTCACATGCCCAAAAAAACTAGACACATCTCACTAGTCAAAAATACTGTTTACTTTTATTTTTATTTCATAGATTTCTTCTATTGACTTTAGTTTTAAAGGAATAGTACACCCAAAACATGATTAGCCTTCATTTTCTACTCACCCCCATGCTGAACAACACTCTGGAGTACTTTTTTGATATCTCAAAGGCATCTGGAGATCTGGGAGGCTTCTTGCTGTCTGCTGACATTCAAATAATGGAGGTCCATGACGCCCGAG